>NC_065524.1:12399044-12699044 GCF_006386435.1 Epinephelus moara
TATATATATATATATATATATATATATATATATATATATATATATATATATATGTATAGTGGTGTGTTTTTACACTATGACAATTTTCCTAAGATTAGATTGAAAAAAAAATCTCCTTGCTCACAGTATCACAATATATTGAATCGTAGATCAATCAGTCACCAGATTTTGGTCAATGCACGGCCCTATAATATATACTTTGCAATGATGGGGAAGTCGCCATTGCATACTCTATGTTGATGCTCTGATGAAGGTCGAATAGACCGAAAGTTCAGCAATAAAGTGAGACACAGCATAGATGTAAGTGTGTGGAAATCTTTTTCTACCAATTTGGACTCATTGATGTTTTCAGCACCATGCCAAGAACGAGTTGGGTGGAGCAGTGGCTTTTCTGCATACTCTATGCTGATGAAAGTCTGACACTGTTTGACACCATCATGACCATTTCATTTCAAAATGAGGCATAGATTCAAATTCAACGAATTTTTACTAGGTTTCTTACGACAAGATGTGTCATCTGTGTACCTGCATTTCAAATGTTCCTGTGTATCTATCTAGACATTAAATTACAGTAATGCACCAGCATATTATCTGATAAAGTACTGTAAAATCAAGCCCTAAATCTTGATGTGCAAAATATTATTCAATGAGTCAGTGTGACTGCATGACCTCTTTGGAAATGCCTTATTGCTCACTGAAAAAACTACAGTACAAGTATCCTAGATAAACAGTGAAGTAGAAATTACAGCAAAGAGAGATTTGTCTTGAATTTCACAAAACATACACACCATGAAACAGAAAAATACTCAAAATACATCAACTCACTAAAGAAACAGTAACATTGTAACTAGTTACTTTTAGAGACAAGTAAGTTTTCAAAGACCCTTCCCCCAACACGTGAGCATACTTTCAGTGAAGTTAAAAATGTCCATGTCACCAAAGTAATTATAAGTCAATTATAATACATCTCTCCCAATTTAAGACAACTGTATGCAAAATGTTGAAAATCCAAGTATGATTAACGATGAATACGTGTATCAATGCCAATATCACAAATCCCAAAACTAAGTACTTACTTCTGGAGACATTGTCAGACCTACAAAGTTCAGCTTCCCCCTTACACTAATAACACTGTCAGCAGCAGAGAGTCGTCTCTTCCTTCTCCAGGTGAGAGTGAGAGAATGCTCTGAGCTGCCTAGACGACTATTACCAGACTCCTCCCTGCACCCAAACCAGCAACAACACATCCAGCCTGCGGGGGGATGTTTTGCAATCAATCATGATCACACGACAGGAAGTTCGTCTCACAATAAAAAGAACTATGACTGATATTTTGCAATTTGCACATTTATTTCCATGCCTGATCACCAAAAAAATGCAGAAATGTTGTCAGTCTGAATGTCAATGCAGCAGTTTTCACAGCCTGAGAAGATCAAAGCCAGCCTGAATCACTGCAAAATCACAGTAACTGACTTATAAACGCTATTTCATAAGTGCAACAAAATTATCTTTCCATTATCTTTCTCCACACTGGTGTTTTTATGACACAACAGCAGGCAGCTTGATAACGAGGAACCTTGTTTCTTCACCTCAGCCACAATCAGATGGAGAAAAGCTTAAGGTTCAAAATACAATATCTTAAGTAATCCCAGTCTGCGCCGCCTGATATAAACATCCCATAATAGTTCCCTTGAGTAATTGAAACACTGTGTTCATTATGTTATTCCCTTGAGTAATTGAAACACTGTGTTCATTATGTTATTCAAAGCATCATCCGCTAACAGGGGAAATGGGTACATTTTTTTTTAAGTTATTTTTTGGGGCATTTTTAGCCTTTATTTGATAGGACAGACAAGTGTGAAAGGGGGAGAGAGAGAGGGAGTGACACGCAGCAAAGGGCCACAGGCTGGAGTCGAACCCAGGCCGCTGCGGCAACAGCCTTGTACATGGGGCGCCTGCTCTACCACTAAGCCACCGACGCCCCAGGTACATAAAGAGTTTGATGATGACAATAACAAGGTGTTTTTAGTGAATGAGGCTTCAGTGGAGGGCTGTCAGCGAGCTGCAGGAGTCCGCCCCCCTGCCCACACTGCAGCTGTCATACCTGCCTGTTCGGATAACATGTTCTTATACAGGTTTGGCCAGATCAGCTGCATAGAGCTGGGTGGAAAGCAATGGAAAATAAGCCATTAACATGTTGACTGGGAGGCTTGACATGAGCTTTCATGACCGGGATCACGTTTGTATGTGCAGGTAGAGTGCAAGTGAAAAGCCCATCAGAGATTGCTGTCATGCAACTGTCATAAAGAACAGATTAAACTGTGTTATCTACAGTTGTGCAAAAGGCAAGTCTGCCCCTTCAGATACTGGCCTCTCTCTGTTATCCAACACTTTTCTGTCTATATTTCGCCCCCAGGTCCGCCCAAACCATTCAATGCTATCTTTGCCTCAGGAAAACTTATACAGAGTCCACACAAAGACACTTGTACCAGTATTGTCCGATGCATTGTTGAGCTGTGGACGCCCATTCCTTTGCTCCCCCTCATACAACATTTGACTATTCTGTAAGGAGAGCTTTTGTTGTCTCAGAGGGGAGGTCATGTTCTCATGGAAATGTACTGCGTGTGAGGTTGCGGCTCCTGGATACATCAAGGGAAAAGCGACTGTGAGCACAACATCACAATGGCTTTCAGTCAAACAGAGATCCAGAAATCATTCAGGGGGAAGTAATTACAGCTGTGGTGTTTGCTTTAAATGTCTACAAAGCCTCAGGGCTATGGGGACAGGAACTGGCATTAAAAGCATAATCGAAAACAAGCTATTTGAGTTACTTCTTCTTTCTCTTCCTTGAACTGATCAGGAGGAGTCCCTGTGACAGACAGCTCAGGGGTTAATTTTGCACTGACAGCAGATGTGTATCAGACGAGCTGCCCCCTGGTGCTGAGTCTTCAGTCTAATGTCCACTATAAAGAAAACTTGATTCTGCTCCTTTAAGGAAAACCCCACAAATCTCAACAGCTCTCTGGTGGCAGTACTAAGACTAGTGCTTTGTTTAAACTTCCTGCAGGTTTAACATGAACAGGATCTCTAATTTTAAACACTGGCTGCTGCAATAAACAATAGGAAGGAGCTGTAAACTTTACAACCAGGCACCACATCAAAAAATAAATTAAATTTTCATTTAATGAAAGGGTAACATGAAGCCAAGTCTAGGCAGCACCATTGTTCACTTTTTTATTGTCTTATTATAGGTGTCTGAAATAATACTCCTCCTCCTCTTATGTAAAATGTCTCATTTCAGGAGCCAAAGTATCAGTGTAGGTGAAGTGTTTCTTCATAAACAGCCATAAATTATGGGACGTGAGGCTTTCTTATCAAGGGTGACGGTCAAACACTGTCTTTGTGGACTTGGAGCATCCCTGAGAGCAAAACAAGTCGGCTCATTAGCTCACTTCACTATTGATAAACAAGTCTTCGCCTCTTAAAGCGTCTTGTAGCAGCACTGCCGCCGTCCTCTGTTAAAAACAGACTAAAAGTGAAGCGAGACTCACCCAGTAATCCATGTTGTCGAGGCAAACTCTCACCGAAAGCCCTCTTTTTGTGTCTGCTACTCAGGAAAGTCACCTCCAGTAGCCTGCTTTGAGTCTTCCGCTCTCATCTACATGCTACTATCAAACACAGCAGCAAGCTAACCCTGATTCAGGAAGTAATCAGCAGGCTCATAAAGCTGCGCGCGGGCTGAACGTGTAGATCTGACAATGCTGTGGCGGAGTTTGACTACATGCTCACTCCCTGTCCGCTTGACACCGCCTGATTTGTAGATCTACTAATAGAGAAACAGGAGCGTAGCACTTTTGACGCTCACAGCCGGATGAGTTAGCAAAGAGCTTATGCTGCGTTCAAGTGCTGTTCGAAAACTACAACTGTCTGCCGTATCGGTGACTTTATTCACTAAAAATCAGGGAGGTTTTTCCACATAAATGGTGAATTGTGACATCAAAAATATTAAGAGTTTTTAGTAATTAGTATTGAGTAGAAACAGAACCCTTTGCAACTGATATCATTAAAATTTAGACAATATTGAGGTACTTGTACATTTCCATTTTATACTTAGGGACTGTTCTTTACTTATTAGTGGTAGTGGAGGGTTTTTTTTTCTTGGGTTTTTTTTTTTTGTTTTTTTACCTTCCACAAAGCTACAAATATTTTTTCTTGAGCCTCCCTGAGTGACTGGTGGGAAATACATGACCCTCCCTCCACCATAAATCAGTTATTAGATTTTTAAAACTTACAGTTTAAAAAGTTGAAGACCAAAAGCCTTGTATGCTGGTCATTTAGTGGTTTAACAGTTTATTTTTTGCCAAATTTTAAATGAGACATGTAGATTAGAGTGATTTTGATGAAATATCACTATTTTAACCTTTGATTGTGTGTTTTTTTCTGACAAAAGCATTCGTTGCACATTTTCCCCCACTTATCCTTTTTATTGATTTGTCCACAGAATACATTCTTACATAGAAACAAATCCCAATGAGTCCGTCATTGCACTTCCAAATTTTTGTTCAGCCACACCACTTTCTACTTCCTCACTGGTCTTCTCAATAAACGAATTTTGAAACCAAAACTCCAGTTACATGTATCAAGCAAAGGTAAAAACTGGTTAGGTCTGAGTTCTCAAACAACTTTCAAAGCCACTTTGCCTCTCCTCCAGGATGTCATAATCTGGTGTAAATAGGAAACAAATACAATTGTCAATAATGAAGACAAATAAATTGCCCTGTTTGTGTTTTACCTCATCCTATTCTTTCTATTTTCTTTCCTCCCTTTACATCATTGCTTTTTGGAGTTGTTTCTGGAGAATGTCTCACATACTGTATGTGGGAAATCTAAAGGATTTTCATTGCTTGACTATATGCAAAAAGTGAAAAAATGTAAATAACATAACAAAAGATGAACATAAGATGAACAGAGCCTGTGGGAGTAAACTAGTCCAAAAATCAACAGAGACAGCGTCACTGTTTATATTGTTGTCTTTTTGTTTTGTAATTTAACCATTTCTCCCAGTCTTTTTCAAATTGTCCTTCATTCATTCGTATCCTGTACGTAAGATTCTCCATCTCCTGAATATCGTCTATGATGATCAGCCATAGTTTGTTCTTTGTAAGTGCTTTTTCCCCAGTGGCAAGGAGGATCTTGACATGACATGACATGTTTTTACAGGTTCTGTCAATGGTAAATGGTGTAATTATGGCAATTTGGAAGGCATGTTTCTTGCAAACATGCAAACATAGGTTTTCACATAACATTAATTCAAAATATGGCATTTTAAATTTGTATGCCCCTCCCCGAACCAAAATTTTAAAAAAAAACACATGCCTCCCCCTTTTTTGCACCTCCTCCTCCCTCATGAGTAGCGAACAGTGCCTTGTACTCCTCTACCTCTCAGAGGGAAATATTGTACTTTTTACTCCACTACATTTATTTGTCTGCTTAAGTTATTTGAAAGACTTAGATTATTAATAAAAAAAAAGATATAATCAATTAATAAATATACATACAGCCTATTTAGATCCAGGGCTATTCAGAAAACATTCAGGGCAGAGGCCTCGAACACCCAGGCCTAATAATGCCATTGCTAAAAATAATTACAAATACAACATAACATAACAGTCATAGCAAGGACTGTGGAACATACTGTGCTCATGAATCCAACCCCTCTGCCACAGGAAATATATGATTGGGTCACGTATTCATAACAGTTTCCTTATGTTGTCAGTAGTATTGTTTCTCCACAACGTTTCATGTACTTAGAAAATCAGTCCTATTTCCATCTTTGACCATGATTTTTTTTCCCACATAGTCCAGCGCTGTGGTGTAGAGGAGGGTGTATGCAGGTATACAGGATATAACCACTTCTTTTTCTGGCCATTTACAGTTAAACCACCTATCAGCCAAAAAGCCATTAGAATACATGGGAGAGTATTCCCACTTTCTCCTCAGTAACCTACCCATCTACCCAGCAGTGCACCCACCTTGTCATCTACCACTACACCACTGGTCCAATGGGTTTAATGTTTAATCTAGCCCAATGAGTAGAACCACCCATAAAGTAACACTTAATTTTGAAGTTTATCTGAAAAACTCAAATTTACCACGTAAATAACAAATTCTTTAATTAGTTTGCTTTTTACTGGCCTCAAAGTAGCCAAAACTGAAAATTGGTAAATTGATGGTAGACCTATAACTGTTATTTCTGATGAATCAAAGTGGCACTGAGCTACTCTTCTGTGACACTGTGCTCATGAGTGTGAATTGCTGATTTTGTAAGCCTATGACCCAAGTGCTATTGGGTAAATAAAACGAGGACTGACGTGACAGCCATGTATGTGCAAAGTTCCGTATTTTAAAAATGTTGATACTTAAGTGGCACACTCACATTTACAACCGTAGTTAGGTTGTTAACCTTTATTCCACTTATAGTTTCCGTATTTTCGACACCACCTGAAGGCATCGTTTGGTCTTGTTGTTGCAGTTTCATGAGTGGAAACAGCGCCTCGTAGCGGCGGAGCGCTGCACTGCAATAACACCTCCAACAACAACATGATGAGGACACGTGCTGCAGACAAAAATCTCTTTTCTAGCTGAGGCAGATTCTGGTCTATTGAAGAGTGATGTGTCTCTTTTGATAATAATGTTGATGGAATGATAAGTGACAAGGTATTTTGTATTGGGCTACTCAAATAATTATTCCTGATATAATACGGATGGACCAACATTTTGAATCAGTAACTCAGTGAGCTCAGCCTGTGGTGCACAGGGTGGCTTTAACTGTGTATGACATGCTGCTGATTATCATCCCTACATACAGGCAGGTTTGTAGGGGAGAGCAGGGTCAGCTGGGACAATTGTATCAACTCACAGACTACATATAAAATAATTTGATACCCAAACAGATACAGATAGGCCCTATCTGCTCACATATTATTACGTTTTTTAGGCACTGTTTATTTAAATTTACATGGAATGTATGTCCCTAAAATTCACCCTCCCCAAGACGGTTGGGACCACCTTGTTCTTAGCTAAAAAAAAAAAAAAACATTTAAATTTTAAAAAACATCTTTGAGGAAAAAAAAGATTTTGAAATCATTTTATTTTCCTAAATTACTGAGATATTGGACTTAGCTGTCTGCTGAGTCTTCATTTAAGTGGCTCCACTCATCAGCTCAATGTGGTCACTATTATGTAGGCTGTTGAATTTGGCTCATTTTGCCAAAAACACTGAAAATAACTTGAGAGTAAACAAAAAAATAGTCTGAATAGTTTAAAACAAACATGCTTAAACAAACTCAAAACATGCTCAGGGCTTGACATAGGCTTTTATGAAGTTCATGCATTCTTCTACACCCAGTAACTTCACATTGGCCCTTATTCAATTAGGAAACGTCATTGTCTTGTTTTTGTCTACTTTTTGTTGATTCGTAACACGGTAGGATCTGTAAACAATACTGTCTAAAATGTAGATATAGGTAACTGTCCCAACAGTTCCAGGGAGAGAAGACACAGGATTCCTTGCTACCAACAAAAGACAGCTCACACTAGCATCAGCTGATAGACCAGAAAATCAGCTTTCCAGTGATATGTTTTTTGTATGTGGCATAACTAAAACAGTCTGAAAAATAACGAGCCAAAAATCTACCTACACTTAGTTTTTAAAAATGTAAATAAGCTGTAAGGAAAGGTCAGAGTATCTCCACTTTGAAGTTGAAAGTGAAGAGTGTGTGGCTGAGTATGAGGATGGTGAATGGCTTAGTTGCTTTTTAACTTGCTAAAAAGGCACTGTCCCACTGCCCTCTGTCCCAACCGACCCCACTCTCCCCTACATAGTCCACAGTGGTTAAATGAACATGTTTGTGCACCACTGAGCTCCATATGAACATTTTAAAAATTACCATAATTAAAGACTTTTTTAACGCCATTTTCTAATTTTCTCTAAAGATGTAGATTTAGGTGAAGTGTAATTGCTTGGAATGCAATTGCTGTCACACCTCAGAGTATGCTGCCTTCATGGAACAATTAATTGTTCTGTTGATTTCATAGTATTTTAATCTATAAACATGACAGTAGCTTCACAGTAAAAGGGAAAAATAATATTCGTATATACTCGACTTTCTCTGTGCCAACCTACTAAAACCAAAAATAGGATGTTTACCAAATATTTTCAAAAGATAAGGCATTTAAGAACTATTGGATTTCACTTGAGACTTCCAACTCAAAAGCTCTGCAAGAAAGAGCACCTGGTGGTATATAAGGGTTTTTGTGATAGAAAAGTGAAATGACTAATGTTCAAAGGCTAAATTATAGAATTATTAAAATGAGCGTCGCCTTAGTGCCACGTGTCTTCTGAGGATTCCCCCCATTTGTTGAAACTTTTGTTCTTTCATGTCAAAGAGCCACTAATTAACACAAGGTTTAACGTCGTAAACAAGCTATCGGAAGAAAGGAAAAACAAAACATCCTGCATTAGTTTCGGGGGTGAAAGAGGGCGACTTGCAGCCACAGCCCTATTCGTGCTTCAAATCTTTACAAAAAGACAAACTGTGTCCATAGGACAGCTATTCCACTGTAATTGGTGTACACTGTCTTCTAAAGCTGAGGTGAGAGGTACAATGCATTGCCTGTGAAAGGGAACTCTAAAGCACATTAAAAGTGAATTACTTCTTGTGTAAAGTGTGTTCGGGGTCATTCTGGTCACGACGCGCGCACCTCTCCAAAAGCGCACACGTCTCCAAAGGCGCACTCCATACTTTCTAAAAGGCAGTCACATTGTTGAGGGGTTTCACAAGAGGTGTACATATGGCATCCGGGTTGCAATTAAATGTTTTTAAGATGTTTTTTCTTTCTTGAAGAAGTTTCCCTTTTTCTTTTCCCCCCCCTCCCCGCAGCTCTTTGCCAGAAAGAAGAAGAGGAGGGGGGCACATTGAATGGCTTCGCTGCTAGTTTGGGATGACAACAATCTGGTCAGCGAGTTGTTGGACTTTGATTGCCCCCCTCAAAACGTCCTTCAAACAAAAAGCTGAAGACGAAAATAAAGCCCCACCTGGTACCTCTGTTTGCTAAAATAATAATAAATAGATTTCGTTTAATAAATAAGCAAAGGAGACTGTAAAGTGAAGTAGTAGAGGAAGTATTAATCAGGAGCATCGGGCAGGTATCACCTGCTCCGGAGCTTGCTCAGTTTATTGTTAAATATTGTTAAATCACTTTTCGTACCAAGTCTGCTCCGATATCTGCTATTTCCACAGCAACTGGGCGCTTATGTTTGCCTACACTTTGCATAACAAGCAGGACACTACAGCACACTGATAAAAATCAAGGAGAGACACTGACAACTTCAAACCCACACCTGTCCACGATATCCGAATATGGATTTGGCATCAATGATTATTTGTAAAGTGGTAATATTCAGTTTACTTTAGACTTTTCGTGCCTTTTATAACAGCAAGGCACCATCTCGTATCTCACCGGTGTATTTGTCCAGTTTATTGAAAGCATATGGTTATCATATGGTTATCAGATTGTTCCCAAAACACATATTTAGACAGAAAGTTAAGGAGAGCTTTTTGTGAGCCTTTGTTGGCAATTGTAAATCATGTTTGAGCTCTGCCACACTCCCCCTCTCCCCCTCACCACAGCTGAAACGTGTCTGCATGTTGTTGACACATTTTACTAATCTTTAACTCTCTAAAAGTAAAGTTACATTATAAAAAGCAATGCGCCCCTGAGTTGTGGCGATAGTGGACATGTTTTTGGAGATGTCATAGCGCACACATACAGGCTCACATTACAGAAGAAATCGAGCTTTTTTTGTTGTGACACACAACAAGACCCTTTGTACTATCAGTTCACACAACGGGTTTCACCCCCTCAAATACTCTAAGTTAGGGGGCCCCATGCGTAATTGTCTCTGCCCAAGTACTTGAGCTTTGCGCTTTAACGCATTAAGCACATGTTTGTCCAAATATATGTGGCATTAGAAAGTGACATTTCCTTTGATGTAGCTCATAGTTCAGAGCTAAAGAAGAGATAATTTGCTCTTTACAATATCTTTTGCAAACACTCAAGCAAAGACCGACTTTCAGCAGCTTAATGTTTGCTGCCATCCTTACCGTGATTTGTGATATGCGCACAATCCATAACAAAATACGCAAGAGTATATTTGATAATAAACAAGTTACTGGGAAATAATCAATGAGATCCTTTTAATTTTACATCAATTTTCAATACTGTGGTGCACTTGAAGTTGATTTAAGAGGCCAGTTTGCCAAGTTGACCACTATGTACCCTGCACAGCATGTGCCAGTACTTTGAATGGTAAAGTGTGGCATTACTGGTATCCTTAAAGACAGAGATCTGATAACATGTGCAAAAGCAAACTCACACCTCGTGCTAGAAAAAAAAAGTTCTGAAAGGAAAAATACAGTGATATGTTAAATTATTTTTTATGATTCCAGCCTTTGCGCATAAAAATATACCCAGCATAGCGTACCGTCTTTCCAGCGTCTCTTTATCAACACAGAGACATTATTACTAATGACAAAGTACTGACTGGCCTTGAGAGCTTCAAATGGAGCTGAACACTCACCATCTACACGCGTGTACCAGGTCATTCTCACAGAGCTTGGTTATGGATGAAAAATTTTATGCGTAAAAAAATAATATATTTATATTAGTGTATGTCAGCTCTTTTTCTTTTATGCCTGGAACTCTCCAGCTCTTGCACTCTGGTTGAAATCTTAAAGGTAAAAATACAGTTCAGCTTGGAGTCAAAGTGATGTGTGATACTAGGCTGTTTAACAGAACCAAACGTGTCCTCAGTGAACCCTACGATAAAGCTCCCAGTAGTGTTTTCTACTCAGACGTCCAGTTTTGGCTCTGTGAAATGGAGTAATGACTGCATGGCTGACAGGATGTATGACTATATTATGAACAGTATAAGATCATTTACATCCCAGCAAAGAACCAGCAGTTGCCCTGAATGCTCCCTGATTTTAAAGGCAGACTTTCGGAGAAAGTCACGAGAAAGTCAAGTCAAGTTGATCTCATACAGAGTCTAAGATATAGTTTTTGTTACCTGGCATGCATACTGTATATGTAACTTCTCCACACACATACTATTGATTGGAAATTACAAGGGATACACAAAGAGATACAGCAGTGTGAAGACTGAGAGAGAGGGGGAGAGGGTGAAGGACGCGCTGCCTGGAAGCTGATTGGCCCCTTGACAGGCGCTGTTGATTCAGGCGCCCACCGCGCAAAAAGATAAGATAAAGGCCATATAAAATAGCAGAGATGCGCATCCATCCCTCACTGTCAGCTGCACCTATACAGTGTCTGCTGCCTCCAGCTACGAGGGGATAAACAAGGACGACTGGCTGTCTCTTTACCCAAGCATCACCTGTCAAGTAAGTGCAAATAAATCCATCCATCTGAAGTTTTTTTTAAATCTGGTATGTGAACTCACACAGAGATTTTGGTGCAGATGCCTCATTTTTCACTTGAATAATTTCGAGGTGAAACCCTCGAAGTGGAATCATTTCAGCACAGTAATAGATTTCTGAACATATTAGAGGATTATTGAAGATTTTCAGACTTAAAGCTTTAAAATAAGAGAGATTTTTAGCAACAAAACTTGATTGAATGACTCAAGATATTCATTATTTTCTTATTGCAAACTCTTGTAAAATAGTGGGAAATGCTCTTTAATATTTGTGATTATGCATCAGAGTTTTGAGTCTCCTTAAATTATTTTTTAATCCCGCAGAATGTCTCCTAAAGCACCGTGCGCCCCCAATCACCTGCCCACATCCAGAGACGCAGTGACGCACAGCAGGTTTTCTCCAACTGTTCCCAGCCCCGTGAATGAAGCTGGTAACACTTCAGGAGGCTGCAGTGAAAACCTGTCTCGAAAACCGCTGACTGTTACCGGAGGTGAATCCACTTCAATGAAATATCTCAAACCCAGAAGCAGGTGTGAGCAGTCTACACAGCGGGGCCGGCGCAGAATGAAGGCGAACGACAGAGAGCGCTCCCGGATGCACAACCTGAACACCGCTCTGGACGCGCTGAGGAGCATCCTGCCGGCGCTGCCAGAGGACGCGAAGCTGACCAAGATCGAAACTCTGCGCTTCGCCCACAACTACATCTGGGCTCTGACGGAGACTCTGCGCATGGCCGACCAGCACGGACACACGTCGGAATACCTGCCGGCTGGATCTGACCTGAGCAGCCCAACAAGTGTTTCATCTGCGGAGTGGGACTCAGCCTCACCTGCAGAGTCTGGTTATATGACCTCAGCTGACTTTGACCCCAGAAACTGTTACACCTCTGCTCCTCAAATGAAGTGTAAGATTTTATCAAGAGATCAATCAAGTGTTATCCCTGTTACCTTTTATTTCAAGTCATTCTGTGGTGACGATGATGTCAAAAACACTTGGCACTGTTGACTTCTCTATTTGTATGAGGAACTCTGAATGACAGCTCCCATGTCAGGGGCCATATACAACAGAAAAAACTATTGCACTGCTCTCTGTGGTTGGAAACTTTTCCAGACACAAGCTGATCAGTGATGTCAGAGCAGATGTTTTCCATCAGGCAAACACCTGCAGTCACATCACAAATTGAGATCCTAATTGGCCAGAAACTCAGCCTGCTTCTGCCCATACATATCAGTGCATCCATGTAAATGTAGTCTTCCAAAGCACTTACACTGAGTTCACGAAACAAAATCTATTCAAAATGACTGTTCAAAAGATTTAGTTCTTTACAAAGTAAGCCATAACTTTCACTTGAGGCCATTTGTTTTAGAAAATTATTTTACAAAGGTGGGACTAAGTCAGTGTTCTGCAAGTCACAAGTAAGTTTGAAGTCTCAAGTCAGGCCCTGAGTCCCTTTTAGTCATAATGCGCTTTTTGCCATTTTAAAAACAGAGTGATGATATATTAAATCAACAAACATCATGAATGATTTTAAAATGTATTTCTCTGTTAAAACAGGTGTGACTGAACTTAATCAGAAAACTTCAATTTTGTGTTTCTACCTTGTCTTGTTGCATTTAAAACATCTTATATTGGAAAATGTTTACAAGATATCAAAATATTTTCAAGATCAAGGCCAAGTGAAGTCTTGAGACACTGGCGTAAAACTCCATGTAGAGTTGGAGGTCTTTTCCGATTTTCTGAAGTCTAAAATCAACATATTTGACTTGAGTCTGACTCGAGTCCACATCTCTGCAATTTCATGATCACGTTGCACTTACTAAATCCCAGCCTGCAAAAACACCATGAAGCACCATCAATGATTTAGGAAGACAAGATAATTGGTTTTAACTAAAAATATTTATTAGGTCATGATATTCAAATGTTTTCTTGAGCTATTTTTGTTGCATAAAAGTAGGTTTATTTATTTGATAAAAACTGTAGAAAATGTGTCTTGGGGTGAAATGTTCATTGTTTCAATGATTCAAAGGAACAAAATGTACAAAGACAAATATTACTTAAACACAGTGGTTGCGATTCAAATGTTTTTTAGGGAGAGAAAAATGCCAACATTTCATAGTATTCATTAATTTTCCTTTTTCAGAGGCCAAAGTTAATGTGCAAATCAACATTTTCAAAGACGTAGTTCTTTACTGTCCTGCCTACCAGTGACTGTACTGACACATACTGTGAGAGAAGACAGTTTTATAGTCTTGGGAGTAGCATGAACTAAATGTTGTAATGTCTTGGATAATGTCACGGTGTCCTATAGTGGCGTGCAGTCCGAGGCTGAGCCCAGCGAGTGCTCTACTTGGGGAAGACGGTGACCACGTCGTAGCCCTCGGGCGGGGTCACTCGCTCACGTGCATGCTTCTCACAATAAATCTGGTCCTCCACAAAGAAATGTCCCTTCTGTTTTAGGTTGATGTCGCAGTCTGTGCAGGTGTAGCACTCGGGGTGACGGAACTTGTCCCTCAGCTTCACCACCATCCCCCTGAGGAAGAGATATAAAGATCACATTTAACTTGATTACCATGAAATCACAGAGTTAATCCAGACACTAATTCATGACTGAATTTATGTGCACTACAAATGGTTAGGAGCTACACTGAATGGCCAAAAGTATTTGGACAGCTGAGCATCACACCCAAATGTGATCTAACACAAGGGTCATCATAAGCTGCTTTATCAGCCTTCTCTCTTCTGAGAAGGTTTTCCACAACACTTCTGCACCTGGCTGCAGGATGTACTCCCATTCAGCCACATGAGCATTAGTGAGGTTGGTCACCAACGCTGGATGCTAGGCCCTGACTCTCAGTTGTTATTCCAGTCCATCCTTAAAGTGCTGGATGGGGCTGAGGTCAGAGCTCTGTCCACACCAGTCAGGCTCTTTCACACCAAACACATAAAGTCATTTCTATGTGGACCTGGCTTTGTGCATGGGAGCACTGTCATGTTGAAACAGGAGACATGCTGCCACTAAGATCCACATTATTGTCTGAAACACCATTGTTTGCTGGAGTGTTATGATTTCCCTTAACTGGAACTTAAGGGCCTAAAAAATTACAGACCAAAAGTGCACATATGTGAACACAGTTTCCACATACATTTCTCTTGTAACTTAAATGTTATGCCATTTTTATGGCTTTATTACAGACAGACAGTAGAAAGAAATGTCAGGAAACATGGGAAACGGATGCAACAAACATCCCAGCCATTCTGATTCTCATATTCTGCTAACTGTGTGAAATAAAACTATGAGGTTCGGCATAGAAACTAAGTCACAACATGAATCAGGGCAGTTCATCAGTTCAACATGTAAAAATGATTGCGTTCACTTACCTAATTTTAAAAATAACACAGTCTTAATTACTTTAAAAAATGATTTTGTTGTACTTTGTTTCACAAGACAATATATATATATATATATATATATATATATATATATATATATATATATATATATATATATATATATATATATATAACCGAAGTTCATATTTGGTGACACATTATTNATATATATATATATATATATATATATATATATATATATATATATATATATATACATATATATATATATATATATATAACCGAAGTTCATATTTGGTGACACATTATTTCATATCTCAAATCTCTGAACAACAACAAAACTTATCAAAGTGTCTGGGTACATAATTAACCCCTTAATCAGTGAGTGGATTTTAACTTAATCTGATGGAAGCAAAACCTCACATTACGCAGTCTGCTGAAAAGCATGTCACTCGTAACAACACAGATTTTAAAGGATACTAAATCCAAAGCAGTAAAGTCCACTCAAATTAAGTAAAAACTGTCAAAATAAATATAGTGTTGGGAAAATAAACCACTATGAGCAAATGTCCAGGCAACAGCTGCAACAAGGCATTGTATTGGTGGTAACTAAATTCAACCACAAGGTGGAGACAAACTCCAAACAGAGACGACACACTCTGGGGACCTTTGCCTTGCATCACATTTTGTAACAGTGTGGAAGTTTGTAGTGTCAAACACTGAGCAAGACAAACAGCAGGTACGACTGAATCACCTGAGGGGACAACTAAGCACATGCTGATACTTGAGTCCTACTCCTCAGTGCTGCAATATAAAAGCGTCATCTGTGTAACAGTGCTGACGAATCATTTTATACTTACACAATCCCAGATCCACATTTGTCACAGGAGGGTAACTTCTCTGTGTTCCCCACTGATGATGCAATCTTTGTCGAGGGTGCTTTCACACTCCTGAACCCAGACGGTTTATCAGGGTCACCTACAAACACCAGACACATACAGATGAACAATCTTAACATACTTAAGTGGTTGTCTGTTTTGTTTTGCTCCACTCCTGATAACTTGTTGCTTAAAATGACAAAAAGCCCCTAATGAAAGCAGTATTATAAATGTGTAGAATCAGTGAAAGCTCATAAATCTGCTATCTCATTAAAAGTGACAGATAACTCTGCACCCTGAAGCTATATATTGTAAAAGTGTAATGCTTGAGGAAGCTGAGAGTAATAAGTAGGATCTGTACCTGTCTCAAGGATCTCCTGAAGCACTTTGAATGAAGCAGACTGTCGAGGAGGCTCATCAGACTCTTGGTTCTCCTGCAGCATCTTGTAAACCTCTGAATCTGCTGCTACATGCGCCCGCTTGGCTGTCTGCGATGGATCTGATGGAGCACTACAAGAGAGGTGTGTACATTTTAACATGTCTGCAGGAACCACAGGATGCAAACATGTCAAAACATTCTTGGGCAACAAACAGCAAACACTTTGTCTTTTCATTATACCTCATGTTGATACTTAAAGAATATAGCTAAGTTTCGTTTTTTGTTACCTGCTTGGGGACTATGGATGGAAAGAAGCAATCTTGCTAACACAGACATGTTTATATCTCATATTTTATACTGATGTTCAGTAACTTGCTCTGCCCCTATCAAATAAACAGTAAAATAATAAAAAATATAACTTTGCTCTTTTGTGTATCTTACTTATTTTCACTAGGGAAAAAAATCCCTTACACTTCTGTTTAATACCCAACAGAACTGAGATCTAAGGTTGTCCTGTTTGTGGTATAGTTTAGTATTGGGTTATATCAATCTTTTTTCCTGGTCTTACATGCTGCATACAATTTTCTTATTGGTTTTTTTACTATAGCTGTAGCGACTACTATCACTGAAAAAAAAAGGTGCTAAGGGGCAACGTAGGCTATTAACTGTTATGCCTTTAAACAAATCCATACTGAAGTCATGATGTGTTTTATGCCGTTTATTAAACAGACATGCATTTGCTGTGATGGAATAATTAAAGCAGGACTTGATGTGATGTGATGTGCTGTGACAGTCAACAGGAAATATCGGAGCCTAACTCACCCTCTTTGTCTGAATCCTGCCGCACAAGTGAAAACAGGTATATGATGTGAAACTAACCCATTACCAAGGTGATAGTAACCAAAAAGAACATGTGCAGCTTAAACAACACAGGCTAAATACACATGCTGACTCCTACAATAGTTGAGTGAATACCTCGTATATTCACATTACTATGACTTGTAAAGACATGTATCACCCAGCCCTCTGGAAGCTGGCCTAGATGTTCCAAGCTCCACTGAGAATGAGCTTGATGTAGTTAGAAGCCGACCTACCAGCGAGCTACAGGGAGTGTTTCAATCAATAAAATGATTGACTCTTAGATGCATTGTGATTCTTTCTTTTAACATTAATCACTGGCGCTCTTTGATCAAAGTGCTTTTGAATTGAATGTTCTCTCTTAAGAGTATGCACAGTAAAAAGCTTCAATGTTAAAGATTAAACGTACTGATAATGTTGCATAATGGTAGATAAATCTGTTGGGGGTTGTTTAAACCAAATAGACTGTGAAACATGAGTAAAACACAACAATGAGAGGCGTGTGACATGAAACATTAAGCCTAAGCATGTAAGCAACCTCGAGGGCAGTGGGGCATGTTGTTAAACTTTAACCTCCTCTTCCTGATCTAAATGTCATGTGGACAAAGAGCTGAGTTAGAGCCATAGATTGTTTATACTCTGTCATGCCTGACAAGACTACATATTTTGACAACACAGCTAACAAAGCAACATGTAGGAGTTGTTGCAAAGCATGCACACAATATACACACACTTCAAGCGCAACAATCAAATATAAGATATTGTCAGATTATTGATGAAGTGAGTCAAAAATATTGTTTGATTTGTTGCTGATCACCAAGGCCCATCCTCTCTGTAATCCTTTAACAGCCTACGGAGCAATCAAAGTTCCATACTGACTGACACAAGCAATGCTTTTTCATTTTTTGTTCAAGGGACAGTTCATCCAGAATCAAAAAATACATATAATGTTTCTTAACTGCAGAGCTGTTCATCAGTCTGCTTTGTTTTGGTGTGAGTCGCCGTGTGTTGGAGATGTCGGCCGTAGAGATGTCTGCCTTCTCTCCAATGAAATGGAACAAGATGGCACTCGGCTTGTGGTGCTCAAAGCGCCCCCCAAAAAAAATAATTTAAAAAAACCTCAAAAGCAATGTTTTCAGAAAGGAGGGAGGAGAGTGGCGTGCATCTACTGCCAGCTCACCTACCACCACTGAGCTACAACAAGCCCCTTGTTTCAACAGAGTCAGTCGGAAGAACGGTGAAAGCGTTTTTTCTTCCGAGAAACTCAGCGAGTGCAAACTCTCATTCTTGTTTAATTGCTGTTATCAACTCTATTTGTGCAAAACTTCACTTATTGCTGTGTTTACTCTACTAACACAGGAGTTAGTGCTTGTTGCTTTGGGAGCCACCATTACTGGTGTGCAAGCCTGCATTTTCTGTCATCAACTATAACACAGTCCCTGTTTGGTTGCTTATGTTATTAACTATGGTGCGGATGCCTGATTGGAAATGATCGGATTTTTATCGTCAGCAGGATAATCTTACCAGGCTAAAATAGCACTACAGGAATGTGGAAATATATGAGTTTTTGATTTTAGGGGTGAACTGTCCCTTTAAGGCCATTGATAGTACTGCATTTGCTTTTGGCTGTGTCTTGAACTAATCTTGACTCCCTCGGGATCCAATCTCGACTTGGACAACTTCCTCTAAAGCGGTGTCATCTCTAGATTATCTTACTTGTTGCTGGGCTCATTAGCTGTGGCACTGGTCTTCACTTCTTCCACAGCCGAATTGAAGTCCTTGATGTTCTCTGACGAGTAGAGACCAGAAGGGTTGTTGTACTGGTTGGTCACAACTTTGGGGCCAAAACCAGTGAATGGCAGAGCACTCCTGTTGTGGGTCGAGCCTATGTGTTTCACCTCCTGTAAACATGAATGGAAAATAGTTCTGTTAAAGCTTTTTGTACGTACCAAAGCATAACATGGTGAGTGCAGATTTGTGAAATTACTCGCACACCGTCTCAAACATGCAACACTCACAGTGCAGACTTGATGCAGTGTCGATCACAACCTTTGACGCCTTCAGATGAACTATAATTTAGATTTTGTAATGTGAGCTTGCGCGTGTAAAAACATGCAGCTGATCTCACGACAGTTAGGAATATTACTCAATATCTGAAAACACCCAATCTCTGGTGTTTTCAACGATGAAATCAATAATGTTGTGACTGCACACTTTGAAAACTGAGACTTGGAAATGTTCAACTGAAAACGTCAAAACAGTCTTTATTTGTGTCTTCAACTGCTGCTTCTCGTTTGACTCAAAGTCACACATAATTTAGCAGGATAATGTATGACTGTGGATTCTGCCTTAATTATAGCCAACGGTCTTTGAGGACAAACATGTCATGACACTGGCATGCCATGAAAGTGGGCACATAAATGCCACTAAATCTAGCTCATGCTTCACAGTGGGAACACGGAAAAGCGTCCAAATATAGCTCATGCTTCAAGCATCTGACTGTTACACTGCAGAGTACCCCAGAGTCTGTGAGCAAATAAACTTACACAAAGAAACTCACAACACTAGCATTGACCAAGGGCCTACAAAGTATGATGCAATGGCTTAAAGTAATACAACAGTGAAGAGACGTCAAAGTGACAGACTCCAGACAAGCGCTTGAGACACGCGTTATTGTGTGTGTGAGAAAAATGCACAACATCTGTGACCTGTGAAACACACACACAGCCTGAGACACATCACACCATTTCCTACATGAATTCACACTTTGGCCGCAACTTTCCACTCAGCGGGCAGGAACTGAGGCTTGCGTCAGGGTTTGGCTGATAAACTACCGTCTCCTAGGAAACCTCCTGTTGGGAAGTAAACAATGACTTCATCTTTGGCAGTGTAAAGAAAAAAACCCAACCCACAAGGCTCTGTGGGCGCGGTGGGAAAGGAACGAGCAGGCTTCCAGAAACTGTACTGCTACCTGTAATTGTATTTCCCAGATTGCAAGCTAAAATGAGAAAGTCATTTTAGAAGCTCATCCTGCTTTGATGTTGAGACAGCAGACACACACACCTTTGGCTCTGATGCAAGATTCATCTTGTATGGATGTGTTCTCCCTTCCTCAGATGAAAGCGGCGACCACATTTTATGTTCTGACCTGCAGAACAGAGAGAGGACAACTAGTGTAAAACGTTGAAATCACGAAATAAATGTGCATATATCAGCTTTAAATACAACATGCTTGAGTTTTTTTTTGTCTTTAGGTATGTTTCCTGTGTTGCTGCACATGAACGTGATACTATAACTGTGTATTTAAGCAACAGACCCCTTGCAGGTATGTTCTTTGGCTTCCTCCACAGTTTACCCCACCTTGCATTCAATACATTCCCTCTTAATGTGAACAAACATATTTGCTTCAACCTGCCTGTTGACTCCATTTCAACATGCCTGCTGCGTAAAATCATCCACTAGCAGAGAGGTATTATGTCATGGGCTGACACAACACAAAATTACAACATATCTTAGCATACATACACTTCTCAAACTTAAGATTCCAATGAAACAAAGGAGACTTGTCCTTTAAAAACCATGACTAAACACCACATCACTCCCCAAACACCTGGATTGCAGCTGAGCCGTCTCGTATTACTCAGTGTTTTTCAGGCCCGCGGCTATGCAGATCAGACTGGCACATGTTGCTACAACCTACCTGTCTATGGAGAGCACCATCTCCTCTATGCATCCCTTGATCTTGTTCTGCGCTTCCAAGTGAGTCATGTTCTCTGTCGGTTCTCCTTCGATGGCCAAGATCATGTCTCCAATACACAGGTTAGCCTGGGCCGCTTTACTCCCAGGGGTGACCTACAACACAGGACACATAACTGATAATAAACAGCAACCTTTTTGGACTATATGTGAGCTTGGATTATAAGATTTTAAATATATGACACCTGTGGAGGAAAACCTTTATATGATCTATATCTGAAAAGATTCTTTACAAAATAAACACCACTTATGACTAAAATAACTTGAATCATAAATGTGTGGAAAACACACTTTTGATTTAAAGTCAGATATAACCTTAAAGTCTGCACGGCTCTTTTGTAATCAGAGCTTAATTCCACTGTTGTATTGTTTTAACTCTGACCTTCAAGGACCTTCACACACATTTCATTATTTACAATAAACATGGGCACAGCCACTTGCAGAGAGGTGTGTGCTGGTAGACAGAGCTGCCTCGAGTGCAGACACTCTATCAAAGATAAAGGCTTGAAGCAGACAGAGACTGTGACCCAGTCCAGGAATTCCTAATCACTTTTCCATGGGTGGAGTGGAGCGACCACTGTAACAACATTTACAACAGGAACAGCAGCCGCCATTCAGGCAAAGTACACAGTGGAGGGTCATATTCTGATTTCATTACTGGCACACTGTAAAACACGTATGATGCCTTGTAAAGTTTTGCATTTATGTACACTGTGCTGTTGGAAAGTAACAAAATGGGCTGTGAAAGCTGTTAGCTTAGACAAAGAGGGGTCCATGGACAGTTAGGGATGTGAAAGTAAATAACAGTTTCTCAAGATTATCCTTTCAATTTGAAGCCCAATAAGAAAGTGTGTAGACATGATTAAATACTGGTAGGCCCTTGATTATGCGTGGGGGGGAATGAATACAGCAGATTGTCTTGATATTTTTGCGTGGCAATATTGTGACAATACACTGACACAAAGTATAAAATTTTTTAAATATATAAATTATTAATCTTACAAATCCAAATTCAAATTTTGGTAGCCTAATTGAATGCTAATATCTGTATAACTTTTTCAGTCCACTAAATATATTTTGTCACAATAAAAATGACTGAAGTGAGATATACAGACTGAATAATATTTTAGTAGATAAAACATATGTTAACAAAGTTTTCTTTTGGGGACAAAATTTGCAGTTTAAAACGGTATTAAATTGCGATATACTTTATCATAATATGCAGCATATCGCAATAATATTGTATCGTGACTTATCTGATAAGTGATTCCCACCCTGACTATATATAGGCTAAGTTATTGTTTTGTTAACCTGTGGGCTACACTTACGTTTACAGTAACTTACAGTTATATAAAACAACAAACAGCATTTCAAGTAACATAAGAACTGAAATATAGAAATGTAACTTTATAAAGCGTAGTAAAACACTGGACAAGTCTATTGTCAGTAGCTGACTGTAACGTACAATATACTGACACACACTGTAACAACAGGTCACGTCAGTCATATCACTTCAACCTCTGTGAAGTCACCTTTTGTTAACGGTAGCTAACGCTACCTAACAGTCTGCTCTCAGTAAAGTCGAGAGGAAACAACGAGAGGTGAAAGTTTCGTCGGGACATGCCCAGGTACCGTCTAACTGAGGCACAATGTGGCAGCTAACAGTAACACTTACCCGGGAAATAGTCAGTGGCTGCTCGAAGTCCTTTCCCCCCACCAGCCTGAATCCCCACGGCCCGGGACCCTGCACTACTACCCGGAGAGGCATCTCGTCAGTGTTGGGTTGTTCACAGAGTCGACTGTGGCTGTGTTTAAAGATCTGTCTGAGGTTCACTTCCTTCTGCTGATGACATGTGCAGCGGTCGATAGTCAGAAGTTTCAGCCTGGCTCCGCAGCATCAGAGCAGGGGGTGGACCCACAGGTTACACTTGGACGAATAGATTTTGAAGTTTCCTCGCTGATAAGTGAGAGCACAAAGATCGTTTATTGAGAAAGTGTCCCACTCCGTAATGTCTGTGAGGAAGCTGACCAAGCTTCCAGGAATGTGAGGTCATTTTCTCATAGAAGTCAAGTTACAATGGGAACCTGGACCAAGACTTTTTTTTATCTTAAGAGACCAAATCCAACAGTCAATTGATCTCACTGATGTGCATCCAAAGACAATAAGGCATATTACTCTGTGCCAAAACTGTTAAAACACCTAAATTAGTTACAATACAATACACATGGGCAATGAAGTTTAAAATTGTAAATATTTACCAGCACCTGTTAAAGTAACACTTGCTGAAAAACTGCCATGCTCAAGTAAGGACGCATTCACACTGGTGCTATTTGGTCTGCTTTAAATAAACCCTGGTTCACTTCCACGGATAGTTCAGTTCGTCTGGAGTGGTGTGAACGCTCATTCGAACTCTGGTGCAGACCAAACGAGCGAACCCTAGTCCGCTTGAAAACTGGTGTTCTCGGTTCACTTGCAAGTGAACCCTGGTGTGCTTTAAAAAGTGCAGTGTAAAAGTGAACCGAACCAAATGAAGGTGTGAACTTTTTCTGCATTTAGCACCCAATCGAACCAAGTCCCCGGACTATCCTGGTATGAATGCGCCCTTAATGAGGTGTTCTCAGCGTTGAAAAACTGGAACCATACTTTTGTGCGCCATCTTAAGGTTCTGTTTAGGACATCCACAACATTAACATAGTAACTATGTGCTATGTAAAGATATAGCCTAGTGGAGTTATGGCGTCCTGAGACTGTTCATGTGAGTGAGTGCATGCCAGTCCCTGTGTGTGTACCCAACTGTCTAGCTAATCGCTGCTCTGCACTGTGCACGCCATCCCGCCACCCTGGGTCAGAATGGTGGCAACACAGAAGCATGATGCCTACCCTACATTTCCCCCCCAGGTTAACACTGTTACTTCTGTCAGCACCATTGTTAGCACTGTTTGCTGCTATAGTCTTTGGCTAAGGCCAATTGCATGCTGAGAGGCGTGTGGGTCCAGGTATCACTGGATAATTTATAATTCATTTGATAACTGGACCCATGTGCAGTCAATTTCGACTCAGACTGAATCATAGCTATGCTCTGAATATCGTAAACAGCTCTTTTAAAATATTTTCAGTTGAAATAAATGAGCTTGGAGCTGAGACACAGACAGGAGAGATAAGTCAGAAGGTGGGAGACAGTAATATGCTGCTGTGGGGCTGTGGCTGAAAACACTTGTGAATTTTGTGTTGATTTTTTCAAACCTGACTTAAACCAGCAAGCGACACAAAGACATCCCAACCATTCAAAACATGTAAAAGACTTGTGGTGAACCTTTTTAAGTTTTTATGAGTGACAACAATCAAATGCAAGCTCTTAAATTTAGCCTTTATTTGCTTTTAATACTCAGTACTTTGAAAGCAGGGCAGAGTGATGCCTCTTCATTTTTTCTCCTCTCAGATGAGCTCCAGTGTTTGTTTTAGGGATGTCCGCCTGCCGGTACGTCACCGTGTTATATGCAAGCTTACCATTTATGGTAGAGCTAAATCCCAGGATGTGGAATGTGCCGCTCCCAAAAGTTGAATTCCTGCCAGAGGATCTCTGCTGAAAGTGGAGAGAAAAAGCTCTGGGCAGACTGACCGAATGAAACACGTCCTTTCTTGTGGGATTAACATGCATCCTCAGCAGGCCCCTGGGCATGCCACTTAAGTCTGTAGGGCCTTTAAAGTGAAGCCCTTACAATATTGAAGATCAAATCAAATGAAAATACATCTGCTACTGACTGTTAAGGCTGTACAAACACATCTGTCAACATCATCAGCCTAATGGAATGTTGCCTATCTGACATCCTGTTGCTTTATGGGCTTCACACAGCAGCCAACATAAGTGTACTATAATTATTTAGGTAAACTCACAGACTATACAGAAGCTATCCTCAAGTGTTTTAAGCCATTCCACCCCTGTACCATTAGTTTCAATAACTGTCCAGGTTGTAGCTTACATGGTGTGCTACTTAAAAAAATCACATGACAGTCAACAGCTCATCAACAACTCCAC
The DNA here is from genome assembly GCF_006386435.1 of Epinephelus moara. Classification (NCBI taxonomy): domain Eukaryota; kingdom Metazoa; phylum Chordata; class Actinopteri; order Perciformes; family Serranidae; genus Epinephelus; species Epinephelus moara. The sequence continues at coordinate 12,423,802 of NC_065524.1, forward strand.
CTTTAGCTCACATTAATTTGCATTAGTTCATGGTTATACAGCCACAGGGAATGTGCCTTTAAAAGACACGTGCATTTAAAAAACACGTGCTTATAAACCTGTACACTGCAAGACTTCACTCCTTACACATTAATATGCCAGAGGATCTTTAATGTTTTTAAAATTCCCATTCAGACCTTTGTCAGAAATCAAAACAGATCACACACAACATAGTTTAAATGGTTTATTAAATATTGCATAATACCGAAGTCACAGCAGTGTATAGTATCTTTATTTTAATATTGTCAATGTAACAGCACTGCAAATTGAAGCAAACAAACCAAAAACCTGTTGCAGGTTGTGCGTCTCATCAAACTAGCTCGTTCTCATGATTATTAATCATTAAGTTAAAGCATTGTGTCACACTTTTAGGTACTTGCACAGTAACTGACAAGTTCTTAGTAAATGTTCTCCCATCACAGAGATCACTAGGACTAATGGGAAAACCATGGTTACATTAAATATGTCATGGATACATTTCAGTGATACTCCAAAGGAAAACAAAATAATTAAATGAAAATGAGGCACAATTTTGCATCTAACATAAGGCATTATGAATGTCACAAATGGCAGCGTAATGTTCATATGCGCCAAACATCCTGTGCTCAGTAACGCTCCACTCTGTGCTTTGCCAAAAATCCTTCAGGTAAATAAACCGCCGCAAGCGACAGAGAGCTCAATCTGACGCTCCCCTCGCTCGCAGTCTATTATTTTTATTTTACATATTTACAATCCTTCTTGTGCCATGCTGATCGATCGTCTGCATGTTCCTTTAAGATGAAAATACAGACTTTTCTTTTTTTACATATTGTGTGTGCATTGCCACATTCATATATTCATACATTCATACATCCTGTGATGTTTTCTAGAGCACAATATCACAGAAACAAGCTAAAGTGAGTTGTGTTATGGCTAAACGAGTGATTGTTTATTTGTCCATCGTGTGGTGTGTTTGAGGTGGAGCAAAAACCTCTCTCCTTTTGTTCTGTCAGGGAAGAAACAGGCCAACAGACTCCCAACCTATCAGCACATTCATGCGGAGCTGGAGTTACGCAGGGACAGAAATGTTTAGCCAGCAGCGGAGGGGAAAACATGCCTTTGTGGTGTAACAAAATACCTGAATATTATATCAGTGCTATACAGGCAAACCCATAATGCAGTGTATTATCTTGACAAAACATTCCCTTTGCTGATGTTGGCAAAATTGTCAGTGGTGATCCGCGCCAGAGGAAACACCTGATTTTGTCCCAACAGCAAACATCAGAGAGGATGAAACACTGATTGCTACTGAATCTTGTTAAATTAATGCACTTCATCAGTTATTGAACTTCATATATGTGGCAGCCACATACAGCTTCAAACCACAATCCAATCAGGTCAATGTTCATCATCACTGCACAACTGCAGCTAACACATTAAAAAAAAACAAAGATATAGTAAACATACACTTTTAGATCTAGTGAGAGCTACTGTTTCATCTTTCAACACTTCACATTACGGTTCTAATTTTTCCTGTACTCAGGCAATTATAGAGAGTGATACACTGATAGTCTGGCACCGTTTGATTAGAAATGTGTGTATTCATAGGGAAAAGGATCTGAGTTCAGCTACTTGGAGCATCAGATAGCTCACCACCTCAGTCCACCTTGTGTAAAAAAAAAAAGTGATTTTAAAATACTTCTTTAGCAATCTCCCATCCATCTGCCAGTACAAGCAGGTCATAACAAGCTCTAAGAATTATTTGCAAGTACTATTTGACACCTCCGCTCAGGACTGGTGAGCACAGTGCAGCAGCTGATGACAAAGAGGAATTTGATGAAAACACAAGCGGAGAAAAACAATAGCTATCATCTTTCGGTATGTGCGTGTGGAGGATCTATTCTGACATGTGGTGTCTGTTACAGGATCTGATGGTGCTGGAGATGCGGGAGCTCTGTACTCGCGGGAAGACGGCTGTGATGCTTTGATAGCAGAATTCAAAGCAATCCTCCATCAGGGAGCTATTGAAGCTCAAAGAGCAGACTGTTAACCCCGTCATCACTGCTGTTTGCTTTAAGCTAAAGGTGGCAAATATTGAGGCTGATAGCATCTCATGCTCCAATTTGACTTGTCAATCTCTTATTATATTACAGTGCATGCTGTACTAATGCTGACCTTATTGTTAAATCATTCCACTGAGTGTATCACCCAAGTTGTAGTCATTACATATGAAAATATGTAGCCATATTTAGAAGGCCTCTTAAAGTTTTCTGTACACATTTACATGGCTAAAACAAAAAATCTTGTGAGTGAGGGTGCGGTTAAAATCTCAATACGCTCTTAAAAATCAGCATGTTTATATTCTAAGACACCTTGTTGGCTTTGCTTAAAACATTAAATAGCTTTTTTTGTGATTAATATACCATTGTCTTGTTAGGTGGGATCTGCTTATATGACTAAACAGGAAGTTAAGTGCCACCACGCCTGTCCTGTGGTTGCGCTGGAGCCAGGCGTCTACCACCAGCTACCTTACAGGCATCATCCATCAGTAAACACACTTCTCTTTTGACAGAAGAGGTGTAAAATGACAAATGAATAGATTCTGAAGAAAAAGGATGTGCACATACACGGTTTCACTTTAAAGACATGCAACACAGTCCACGTGTCCTGTACGTGTGTTTGCTGTGGTTACTGGGAAAAAAGAGAAGCTAAGAGCACACTTCAACATTTGAGTATCTCTTGTCATGCATGTGACTTTGTGATAACTGTTGTATAACAACCTTTGATAGAAAATGAAGGCAATACTGAACTGGTATCTAAAGCTTTCGGGCACTGAGTTGTGAATGCTGTTATGTTCTTTAAATACTGATTTTTTGATGATTCAGAAAATGTAGCAGAAAGTAAAACGGGTATGTCAGACCAGTATCTAAAGGGGCTTTATATTTAAGGGTTAAAGTATTTAAACTCTGGAGGGCACTGAATTTAAGTCAGTTTCTCAAATCTAAACTGAGAAAAGAGAAGCAGAGTCCAAGGATAAACCACCACATTAAATTTCATACTGTCTGGTGTGCTGAACCAACACTAAAGGTTTTACTCTGAAAGCAACGTCTAATGTCTTTGAATCAGGAGATGCATGGTTTGCATTGTACTTAAATAATCATGATAAACACCACTGGTCCTGAAAGGTAGCTCATGACAAACAGCTCCAACCACACATCCCATAAAAATACATTCTGAATCCTCCCAAGTCCAGTTCAGGTAATAAGATCCACTCCCTAATCCATACACTGCTCTGCTGCCGGCCTCCACACTACGTAAACACTTGTGTAATGAAAATTACATGGACAAGATGGAAGCTATTATCTGTACAATAAAAGCTAGTTTGTGGTGGAGAAATTCCACACGTGGAGACAGACAATTTCTGTCAAGGGTTGTGTAATATGTGGTCAAGGTGTACACCATACTGAGGTTTGGGCAGTGAGCTGTCTCTGTCTCCATCTCGTGCAGTTTGACATACCTCAGGCCGAACCGATCACTTTCCCAGACAAAATGGATTCGCCTGGCTAAATGACTATGCTAACCAACAGCCATGCGCGATAGTAATGACTTCCCAAGCTTGACAGGCAACCATGTGTTACAGCCGGATTAGATATCTTTACAGTTTCACCTCCTTCACGTAATTCCCAGGGAAAGTCCCAAACTGTTTTGTCCTCTTTGAGGTACCTGGAGAGAAAAAGAAAGAGAAACAAGGACAGAGTCAAAAGAAAGTAAAATGATTCTTTCTCAGAATGAGGCTAAAAGACTTTGTTTTTAAAGGAATACTTCACCCGCTGAATCACCATTAGTGTATAAATTATTCAACCACATTGAACTTGTAAAGAAATTGTTATTTTTCTCGCATGCCTCCATGGGGAATGACGAATCCAAAAACCCAAGTTCAATTACTTCCCAAACAGACAGCTCTTTCCAACAGGGAACTAAACTGAGTAGGTTCAACTAATCTATTCTCTCTTTAAAGAGAAGACTCCATTGAGGAAAACAGTAATGCTGGAGCTGCGAACCTACCACCACCTAAATCAGTTTGGGTTATTGCGTCACTTTGGTGTTTTAGGGCGCTGTCACACCTGAACTGTTTGGTTAGCAGAAAGTCAGATCTGTCTGCGCGGTTACTGCGGTTTGTTTGAGCTGGTGTGAAAGCTGTCAATTGAAACCTGGTGTGGACCAAATAATTGAACCCAGACTGCTTGAAAAGGTGGGTCTTGGTCTGCTTCAAAATGGACTCTGGTTAGATTTGTTTGTGGTGTGAAAGAAAGTTAACCAACTACAGGATTTATGATAGCAGATATGTCCTTTTAGCATGATTACCACAACTAAACAATAATAAATCCATCTGCTGATCATAAAATCTGTCCAGTATGTCATAATTGATCTTGATAAAGGCCAAGTATATCCCATAACCTATTTATGCTAAAGCATATGTGTAACCATGGCAACACATATGCATGTAAGTAAGGGTGTTTTTCCTGATTAAAAAGCTCTAAATGTCATCATTGTATCCAACTCTGTGTACTTTTTCTGTTCATTAAGTCTATGTTATTTTATGTTGGTCATTATTCATAACAGGCGGTTTATTTGCAGTCTAATAATAGCCCACTAATAATGCTTGCAATCAGTTTTTCTCTATGAGCTCTTTGTAAAACCAAAGACCATAAATATAAACGCTTTAGAAGCGTTAGTGCTGCTACATAAACTTCTGTCAGTCACCGGAATTTGATTTCGCCACGTTGATCCTGATGATAAACACCAAAACTGTCCAATCAACAAGTCAGTAGACCATTATGTTTACCCCTCTTGGTTCATTTGCAAAAAAGTCAGTGTGAACAGGAACCAAACCAAAACTAAACTGCAACAATGAATCATTTTATCCGGACCAAATGAACCGAACTACAGGTGTCGGGTGCCCTTAGACTTAGTTCAGATTCACCAAAGTCACAAAATAACACAAACATACTAACTGAATGAGGCAGATTTTGTCAAAGTAGTCTGGAGAGTATGATTAAGTTGCACTTTTAGTTTGTAAGTAAGGGCTGTCTGTCTGGAAAGTACTGAGCATACAACTGGATAAATGAGACTTGGATCATACTGAAAGAGTTGTGTGACAGATGGTAAACAGATGTTTTGATATAGCTTTAATGTTGTTTTATGACTTCAATCCATCACAGTTTTCTCTGTTTTTGGATTCTTTGTTCACTGCAGAGGCATGCCAGAAAAACAAAGTTTTCTTCATGAACTCAATGTAACAGGGTGAGTAATTGATGTAGAAATGACCATTTGGGGGATGAAGTTTGCCTTTAATACAAAAATAAGTTGTTGAAGATATATGTAAAATTAAATCCTGCGCATGTGCATTGCACTCAATTCTCTGCTGTCATTTTTTTTGAAACCCTATATATGGAAGGATGCGACATGGTTAAAATGACTCTACTTCTGACCTGAGCATGCACATTGCACGCGTAAAGTCCTTTGCTGTCATTCTGCATGAAACCCTATATGGATTTATGTGACACAGCGAGTGTGACTGTGTCTGTCAGGAATGTATTCCGAGGCCTACAGGCACATACCAACAAACCAGCCGTCATCGCACTTCTCCATGACGCTGACAAGATCTCCCTCCTGCAGCTCCAGTTCGTCTTCGTTCTGCGGCACATAACTGTACAGAGCCTGGAAACTGGAGCAGGATACAAAGGACAAAATTGTAAAGGGGTAAAATTACAAAGCTGGGAAGCAAAAATTAAATACTAAATTTAAAAAAACGGTGTGAAAGTGAAACTGAAACACGGATCTTACTCACATTCCACAGTGTAGACGGTTCGGCTCCGGGCTGCTGCTGCTGTGGGACTTGGGTTGCTGAGAAATGATGAGAGATTGTTTACTGGGGTGGGGGTGCAGTCTATGGACAGAGTCATTAGGGTGGTGGGACAGGGTGCTGCAGTACCTCACCGAGGTCTCAGCTATATTCAAGATCTCATTACACACTGCCTCCTAGTAGTAGTAGTAGGTGAAGTCGTCAGAGAAAGACAGACAGCGGCCCCACCGAGAGTCCCGGAAGAGGCCGAAGGTGAAGTTGAGGGGGGGAGGTGAAGAGTTAGAGAGGTAAGGGGGGGGGGGTGAAGGGCGAGACAGGAGGGTGGGTCCAGTAAGTAGCAAGGCAGAATAGGAAGTGGTCCGTAAAAGCCGGGAGAAAAAGCAGAGGAGACGTTGGTGGAGCCCAGGAGGAGAGGCATGGAAAGGCAAGACACCAGAGTGAGAGCATGTAGACAGGAAACGTGAAATATTAGTTCACTTTTTGACAGGATACTATTCAGTATGAACATGCAATATTAAAGGGAAGCTGACAGCTCAAAGAAATAGTTCGACATTTTGGGTTCATGCACTCCTGAGCGCTCCTATTTGCTTTCTTGCTGAGAGTTAGATCAGAAGATTGGTTACACTCTCATATCTGTCCATTCAGTATGAAGCTGAAGCCAGCAGCTTGTTAGCTTAGCTGAGCACAAAGACTGAAATGGGAGAACAGTGTAAAGATAAAAAATGTTTATCATGTGCTGTAATGCAATGTTGATGAAAAAGTTGCCGACTTTGCAACCTTGTAGATTTGACCACTTTAGCCACTTTTTTCTTTCAACACAGCAACTTCTGTCAAATCAGTTGAACAAAGACCAGTGAGAAAGAATCTGGAGCTGTGAATGTATATACCTAATGACGAATCACTGATCTATCCCCTTTGTTTTTGTTCTAAGTGATTTAACATGACTATTTTAGTTATTGTTTCTCTCAAATTACACAGCGGTTACAGAAGTGAGTTTGTTCCAGGGGTGTCCAAACATTTTTGAATGGGGACCAGATTAAATAATGTGAAAATACCTGGGGGCCAGCTGCCTAACCCATCATGAGTTATCAAAGAAAATCCCACACACTGAGACAAACACAATGGTTTCATCTTTTAGTAAAAAGGATTCAACTTTCCCAAAACCAACAGCCCTTGCTGTGGACTTTATTGCATTCTTGCTGTGGCCATGTCTGCAGGAAATGTCTGTTGCTACATAACCGTTGCTTGTTTACCGACTGTTCATGAAAACACAATAGTTCCGCCTGCATATGTCCCACCATCATGAGGTGAATAGTAAAAATGCAAGGTGAACTATACTGTGTAGCAGGCCACATATAATATATTTAGAAGGTCAAGCCATCCGTGGAGACTTTGGACACGCCTGGTCTAGATTCTCTCTATTCGTGATATTTGTGTTCCACAGTCTGCACAACTGCCTGCGTGAAAAGTCTTTGAAATTAGAGACGGATTTAGATGCATAATGATGAGATGACAGCATCTTCAAAAATAATAACTAATGGTAAAGCTGGTTAGAGACAGTAAAGTTTAAGTTGACTTCATTTTTAATTTTTTTAAAATCTTATAGTATGTAAAAACAACATTTTGAGCAGCCACTTTCCACTGAAAACAGTTGGGAAAACTGGGGATGATAACACCTTCCTGAAAACACTGCTCCCAAGAAACTGGCAGCACATAACCTCCCAAATCCTTTAGGTTTTTGTACAGATTAAACAAACAAGATGTAGCGTGTTAATTAGTGAGCTTTAGAGGTGCCGATAGATAGAGAAAGCAAATACATTCTTTTTCCAAAATGTCGAACTGCTCCTTTAATGAAAGGCAAGTCTTCTAATATCCCACATATTTAACATGTAGCTCAAATATAGGAGACGTAATGGAAGTTAAAGATGATGTGAGTCAAATGGATCGTTGATGTTGATGGGTTAAAAAAGTTACACAGACGGTGAAATCATTCAAACTACATATAACTTTTGTTAAACTCTGCTCCATCTTACCGCAAAGGAGTTAACATTGTTGTTATCCTGGATGTCAAACAGCATCACAGGGCTTCTGGAGCTCCGTCCATGATGGTCAGCCTCGTTCTTCACAAACTGCAACACAAAAACATCACATCAGCGAGGACATTTCAAAATAAAAGCTTTCCTCTAAAACTCCACAGCGCCACATATCCACTTGCTGTGAACATCTTCATACTTCAGTCACAGTCAGGCTGCATTTCCCTGCAGGTGGAAATTTTTAACCTCACGGCAGCTTTTCAAATAGAAGCCAACTTGTGAATCCTATAAATACTCACTAATAAATATTTTACTATCCTAAATAAACTCCAATGGCATCCAACTTATCACACCTCTGCATGGAACAATAACAACATGCAACCAACCAACCAAATGCTGAATTTTTTGAAGAGAAAGAAACTTGAGCTCTCAAATCAATCCTAGAAATGCAAGCACAATAGCTCCTCTTACAGTCGTTTACAGCTGGAATATCTGAGACTCACTATATAAACACTGTAAGACACTGTAAAACACTTGCGTGTTAGTGGCGCACACACAACAACATGCAGACTTGCAGCTTTAAGCAGTGTGACCAGTTTTAACCATTTCTGTCTCCGCTAAACCAGCAGATTCATCCATGGGGCCAAAATCAACTTCAGGACAAATCTACAAGTTAGTCATGTCTTCCACACAGAAATATCAGCCTCAATACTTCATTAAACATCTGTTTTTGGGAATCAAACTGTGGCCAAAAGCCCATTCTCCTGAGTGAGCCTGAGATGTAGCACCGCACACCATGCAGAAGATACCTCTGCAGGGCTATATCGCCTGCTGCCTGGGGCTGCGTGGCCCCTGTCCCCCTCTGTGCCTTCACCCTCTGTCATCTCCTTCTCCCCCCTCACCCAGCCCTCGAGCACTGGCCCCCCAGAGGGGCTGTGTGACTTTCGTGTGGAGGGAGGAGAGCGCAGGAAGTCCTCCCCCTGAGGTGGGGTGAATGTGAGGAAGGGAGTGGTTGAGTTGGGTCTGGGTGGGTAAGGTGGGGGAAGAGGGGAGGCAGATGGGGAAGCCATGGGGGAGATGCAGTACGGGCTGCCGGAGATGGGAGGCACGGGGCTGGCAGAGTAGGGCGGGGGCAGGTACTCGCCACAGCGGTAGGACACTGTGGGCAGTGGTGGCAGGGGAGGGGTGGGCGCAGCAGGAGGGCTCCCTCCTCCCACAGTCAGTGAGATCCACTCAGAGGAGACAGCGTGGACCTCAGGGGACACGGAGCGGCGGGGGGAGCGAGGGAGGGGCAGGGGGGAGGTGGTCAGACGATTACGATACAGCTTTTGAGAGTAACAGGAACGTGGGAGGAAGAAACAAAGAGAAGAAGAGGGGATGAGAGAAAGAAATGAAAGGCAAATGAAAGATGAGACAAATTCACACAAAGAAAAATCAATGAAAGATGGGTGTCAAGAAGAGAATTTCTGGATTCTACGGAAGCCCTGAGAGCCAAGATGAAAAAAAAATTCTCGTCAGGTCTTCACTACATCCGTAAATATATCCCACGATTGATTGACCTGTTTGGCCTCCTTACCTGAGGAGAGGCATTGGTGCTGCGCTGTGGCGAATGGCTGACAGGAGGGTCGAGATACTCCACCCCATTTTTGACGCGGGGTCGCTTGTTCACTTCTACGTAGGTGACGGGGAAGATGCCTTGGCGGTTGGTGCCTGAGATTTTGCCTTCATACCAGTTTTCATCAACTCTACGAATCAGCGTGATCCTCTCTCCCTGCAGATACATATTTTGTAGTTTCAGAACATTGCTAACAAATATTGTTAAAAATTCCTGGATAAATCAAGCATGAGTAATACTAAGATAAAAGCATCCCTACAAATAAGAAAAAATGCTCCTAAATATTCTTCAGTTTGTAATGATTCCCACTCCATACCTTTCTGAAGGACATTTCCACCACTGTGTCCCCGTTGAAGTTGAAGCGTGCGATAGCCTCTCCATATTCCAGTACCTGCACTGGAGCACTTTTCTTTGGCTGGGCTTTCTCTGTGGGGGGAAGGAGCTGAAAAAGGCAACAAATAACAAAATCATTCTGTGCAGCAGATTGAGCAAAACATCTCTTAAACCGCAATTGAGAATTACATATCTATTTGTGGAAAATTATAGCATGTAAAAGATGAACTGAAAAATCATTATTTGCTCCACTTCAAAAAGTTATCACTGTGAGTCAAGACAGACAGAGAGAACTCACATACCTCAACGTAACTTTGAGGGAAAATGCCAACTCTTCCATGGTGCTCCCCTTCATACCAGTTTTGATCCACCTGTCGAATGATGTAGACGATGTCTCCCTTCTGAAACGGTAATTCCCTAGAAATGTTTCAAAGAGATTAGTTGATCACATGAAGTGAAAGAAGTAATGAACAATTTTACAGTGTGAAAATAGCACGAGAAGGCCTTTGTATAATTTGACATCCTTTCATCAGAAGCTGCTAACCCCTCCTATGAGTTAGAAGTTAAAACACATGCCAATTATTGGTTACTCATATGTAAATCTACACAATGTGGAGACGATATAAAAGCATCATCAACAAATCTGGAATGCCGCGCAATCCAACCCAACATCCCTGCAACAAACACCTCCTGTTGTGAGACTCAGACAGAAACTGTAAATAGATTACTCACTTTAGAGTTTCTGCTCTGAAGTCGAAGCGAGCCATGGCTGGAGTTCTCTGAAAAGACATGAAAAAGAAACTTGTGTCAGTCTTCATTCATGAAACCTACATGTTATTTTTGAGCCAGTGAAGGTTATCCAAAAGATTAAATATCCCTGTGTACATCTTTGCTACTTTGTGGCCACTTTACACTCTGGGCTTTGTCTAGATGTGTTTCAAGAGAATATTTTTTGGGAATTTGTTATGAGCTGTAAATCTGCCCAGGTTGTCCTTTCAGTGTCCCGTCTGAACATAAATATTCTTGCAATGACAGGAATGAGGTGCTTGTGACTGACTGGGTTACTTGTCCTCTGGAGCATTCACAGTGACAAACCACAGGGGGTTGTTTACTGTGAGACTGGCCTGCCAATGGAGCAGGCAAACCTTGGTAAACACAACCAGGGTGCAACTACGACCAGTGACATTGCATTTTAGATATATAGCTAGTAAACAGTGAACACCAGGCCTATTCAACTGGCAGCCCGCGGGCCTACTATGGCCAGACCAGCCTGCAGATCAGTTTTGTTTACAAATAAATAAAATGTAAGTCTTGTAGAAGATCATGTGATAACAGACATTTTGCCACAATAAATCCTTCAAACCAGCAGAGTGCTCCTGTACATTTGGCTTGCTTAATTTGAACACCACAACCTGCCAGCAGGTTTGAAAGGCATGTTTTCTCTAAAAGAAAACACCATTTATCATAACCAGAAACCGTAACAACAGGTTAATAAGTAAATCTAAGCTTAAAATAGCGATATTTCATAAATCCATTATTCTACACGTCTCTTTTTATTGCTAAAAATTATTTTTTTGTACTAACCAGATCCTGTAAAAACTATTAAATTTTGTGCTCATCAGCAGAACTGGGAAGCCATGAATGACTTGGCTGAGACCAACATTCACATGACAAAAAATCAGTGAAACATTGAACTGAAGGCTGTTTACACAGAGCGACAGGTTGAAAATAGGGGTTGTAAAAATGTAAATAGTTCAATATGTATAATTTGTGGGGCACCCCTTTTTCCCAAATATGTGGGCTCTTGGAAAAATGTTGTATATATGGATTCCTTTTTTTTGTTGTAAAATAAATGATCTAGGAAATTCAACTTGCCTTTTTCTGTTCTTATGGTATATGGCATTATAACTGTATTTGTATTATACTGCACAAAAGAACAAAGACACTTTTGCATTCTCCCTATTTGGTCATGATCATGCTGTTTCCATAGAGGTGCAGGATTTATATATTGCAATAAAAATTGAGGCCACAGTGAGGAAAATGTTACAGGAGCAAAAAAGACCCTGAAACTGCTTGGGTTTATGTTGATGATTGGGTTATTTTTGCAGTCTAGAGAGATTAAAGTTTTGAAATCGGTGGCATGTTGTGTCAAGTGTACATGCATAATGAATGTTTGGCCTCCGGACCCTAAGCTTTCTGAAACTGTGGCCCCCTTCACAATATAGTTGATTCACCCTGGTGTACATTGTGGAAGTGACATCTGACAGTCTATTTGAGATATTCAGTGCTATTTTCCACAGCTCACATTTTGACTTCTATCACTGCTCTCACCCTCTGAATTTTTGACCCAGAAGAGAAAGCCATCTGTGTCTGCAGAAATCCCCCCCCCCACCCCAAACTGACAAAGCATCTGCCGTCTTCTTTCCTGCTTACAGAAGGATAAGACACGGCCCTGTATTGTACCTCTACGCCTGATTTCCTCTTCTCTGTGTTATCTGTGATGTTGAGCAGGTCTCCGAAGCGCTCGTTGGTGATGAACTGGTGGTGCGTCGGGACAATGCCTGTGTGTCGCCTCGACGCTGTGTCAGCCTCTTCCTGTTCCCGCTTCAGCCGCCGCTGCTCCTCCAAGATTTTCTGTCAGGAAACCATACTGAACTGTTTGTCCCCGGCAGATTATGAGTCTCCTCCACTCTTTTATTCATGTGACACATTCTTTATGTATAATATATGGTTTCCTCATTCGTAACTTAGCTAATGCATTGTCAGTGTACTTTATGAAAGTTACCTCTTTGTCTCCATGACGCCTTCGCAACACTTCATCCTGGCTCTCCCCGAGAACTGGGGATGAGTCTGAAACAGAAACGGCAAGAAGATTACTCAGTGAAGCTTTTTCACTGTCACCCTCAAGACAAATCCAACTCAAGAACAAAACAATTCAAATATAAGGTGATGATATTGCAGTCAACTCCTTAATTCCAATGAATAGAATCATACAAATACATACAATAAATACAATAAATACAACTACGCATGCTTGAAATGAACACCATAATCTCTGCAACACTAAAACAAAAAGCACACACACATCCAAAAAGCCAAATGTATTCCTGCATGCACGAAGGAATGAACACAGAATGGTCCGATGTGTGTCCATGAAAAAACAAAATGCAGGAAAGAAAATGTGAAACCTACTGTATCTTGGCCAAAAGAAATATACATGACATCGTGGTGTTACTGATCAACCAACCAGCATCCATTAGTTTAGTGAAGTTTCACCTTAGCTAGATGTCTTTGAGACTTAATTTGCTCCCCACACCACCATAGATGTTTCATTCTGTGTCCCAGCAAGGGCCACAAGTAACAACTATCAGTGTTTCAGGTTTGTGTCTAATGCGTCCCGGCTGTTACGTAAAAGAAATCAAAGCAGGGGAACATCCTGTCCGGCTAAAACAAACCTTTCATGGTGAGAGAATGAAAGACGGCAGATGTAAATTGTTCCCAAAACAGAAAAAAAACAGATACAGACATGGCGAGACATCAGTTTGACAGAGTGTATGCAATGTTATATTGAAATATCCTGCTTAAACATTACAGAGGAATGCTGGAAGGCTTTCAAAGTCATTGCCTGTGTGAGGACAGGATTTGACGTCTCATTGTGGATCATAAAAGCAGATTATGTTCCATCTACATTTATCTTACACCGTAGTAATAAAACACAGATTCTAGTCTGTATCGATGTAATGCTTATGCAGGCTCTGGCATTCTTGCATACAGCTCAAATCTGATGTCACCAGGAGAAATATACATTACCAAAAGCTGCCTGAACCTCCTACAGTCACTGAAGTGTTTTGATGCGTTTGTGGGACCAAACTCATTCACAGTGAAATGGAAGAGCACCAAACACAGCACACTCAGAATGAGATGGAGGTCTCCCTGTCACTTTGTAAACACACCACACAGACTAGAGATGGAGGGTGGCGGCGTCGCTTTGTGGAGAAAAGGGACACAAGGTGAAAAGAGAGTCGAGATAAATGAGTGACCACAGAGGGAGGAGAGAGGAGGGTGACAGTGGTGAAGGGATGGAGATAGCCACCTCTGCGGTGAGCTGCCAGCGGCTGCAGTAGGTTCCCGTTGGCGTCCAAGCCCTGCCCGTTACTCAGGTGGTCAGTGCTGCTCCCCTCTCCATTACTCAGCCTCTCCAGGACCTCCAGGGAGGACAGGCGCTGAGGGATCAGAGGTCTGGGCTCAGGAGACAAAGTGCAGGGCCTCTGGGTGCCCGTGGTCACCTTTGTGGCTAACAGAGTCCTCCGAGTTTGGTGGGACTGCAGGTTTTTCCGTAATCTGAAAGGAGCAGGGCCCATGAGGAAGAGGTTCCCAGGAAGCGTGGTCTTCTTCTCCTGAGGTGGCCTCTCCTGTTGGGTGGCCTGCTGCCTCTCGTGCCTGAGGATGGTGGTGAAGCGGGTGTAGGAGGCTGGGCAAGAGCCTTTGCATTTGCTGGGTTTGAGGAGGAGTTGATGGTTCAGGTGGTGCAGGTGGTGGTGGTGGTTGTGGAGAAGATGGTTGTGTTGTGTTGGGGAAGCTGTAAGCAGAACTGAGGGACTCTTTGATCCACTGACATTTTGAGGGATCAGTTCGGGTGAACTTTTGCTGAAGATCTGCTCGACCTCGGCCTCAGTGTTGCAGGGTGAATCAGTCCTCACACTGTGTCTGTCCTCTGAGGAGGAAGCAGCCTCCTCCACTGTCACACTGCCTGGTGTCAGGGCCTCCTCCCCACAGCTCTTGCCCTCTGCCTCCACTGGGGAGCAGGCATCCATCTGGGTGGCATCAGCTACCAAAAGGGACTCCGCTGACACTGCAGACGCCATGTAGAGGTGGGCGGGGCTGTGGTTGGGGCTGTGGCCCTGGCTGGAGTGCAGGGTGGGGAGGGAGGAGGAGCGACTGGGCGCCGAGTTGGACCGCTGAATGATCATTTCAAACTCGCTGACCCGTGACGACACAGCATCCCGTGGAATGTTACCCCCGTCATCTGCCTCTGACCTTTCACCCCCGTCGGCCTTTGACTTCTCAAAAAGAGAGGCCAGGCTGCGAACGCTGCCGCTGGGACTGCAGCCGGCCGAGCTGGGCCGCTGGATGTGATGCATGGTCCTGTACAGGCTGGAAAACTCAGATGCGCTCCTCCTAATTGCAGGGGAAACATTCCTGAGGCCATCCGCACACTCGGTGCCACAGCTGGACTTAGAGTCTGAATGTTGCTCGATCTCCCTTTCCTCTGCTCTAGCAAAGTCTGTGTCACATGGCCCCGTGTACAGATCCTCACAGCTGTGGGCCTTTGGGTGCCTGACAGCTTTAGTCCTGCTCTCCTGACTGTCACCACTGGGCGGCAGCAGCTTGGGCTTGAACTTAGAGGGCAGGATTTGGGGTATGCAGGCTTTGGCAGCAGATAGAGGCTTCATACTCTTACACTGGTTACCTATTGCATTACTGGCAAGAACCGATCGACTATTTACAGAGGAGCAGGGTGAAATTATATAGCCATTCCCACCTTTATAATCCACTGGCAAGCATGCAGGACAACAGAATAAACAACATATTAGATTACAATGGTCACAGGTTCACACACACTAAAACAGAGTCAGGCACATTTCTAAAGTAAAGACCAAGTTCCATCAAAAGTAGATGAGAAGAGGAAGCAGACTTGATGCATTGTGCATCAAGTAATAGATGACTATTAAAGTAACAGCATGGTACTGCAGTGAAGAATAATGCTTTGTAAAAATGGAACAAGTGGAAATTTATTGTCTATCAGATTCTTGCATTATCAATATCACTGTAAACAAAAAATAACAAGTGAACATAAAGTATTAAAACAGTAATATGCCATGAAATGTTATGTGATGTTGGAGGTCATATAGGAATTCTCAACACTGACTGCAGTATCAGTACAATTTAAAACAAAAAGAAAAAAAAAATCTTTCCTGTTACCTATTTTGTATTCATACATTTTCCTCCCACATGACTGCTGCCTGTCCCGCTTTAACCTCCTACATATATTCTCCTCTACTTTTAGCAATTACACATGCGGCTGCAGCAAAAAAAAAACCCTGTGGCATCCGTTAATACACTCCTCCCCTACACAGTTGTAAATAAAAAATGTATCCTAAATCAACCTGCCCAGTAAAACATGACTGTCAAGGACCTCTGAGAAATACTCGCCTCTGTTCCTGGCTATAGTATGCTTGTGATAACACTACAGATGGAACCTGGAAGTGACACTTTGACGTGCTGTGAGACGCTTCTGTAGCATGAGGGATCCATCTGTCACAGTCATATCTACCAGAAAAAACACACTAAGGAAGTAAACTAGATATTCTATCCAAGGCATTTGGCAACTAAAGAGTCCTGGCAGCTGAAAAGCCCTCGAGGTGATTCACTTCTTACAAAGACAAAGATTAATACAGTTATTTTCTTATTTTGTGAGCACAAGACAGAGACACATGATGAAGTGTTTGGTTTCTAGCACTTGGTTTTCTCTTTAGGCAGGAGGCTAATGAAGGAGCGTGCTAGTCATTTGACTGGAGTGCCAAATCCATTTACTGCAAGGGCCCACAATATGACTGGGTAAAAGCTGAAACAACTATCGTGATATATCTTTGCTCTAAGCGCCAATATATTAGTTATTATTGTGAAAATATACAAGACTTTAACTCTGAGTGGACAGTTTCTAAAGTGTCTTCCCAGATGTAATGTAATGACATGTATTAGGTCACACTGTCTCTTTCTTTTCTTCTTACATCTCTTCTCCTCCCCAGCCATGTGCGCAGGCATTCCAGCCCCTGACCTCACACTGACAGCTGACTTCCTCATGCCTACCCACCCTCTGTGTCCCTCCTGTTTATCTCACCCCTGTCTGTTTATCTTGTTTGTCCCTCCTCATCCATTCCCTCACTGGCCCTTTGCTCCCTGGCGCTGGAACACTCTGGAGTCCTGCCCTAAGCCTGCCTAGCGACCGGCAGCTCACAACTGGAGCAAGAGCGGGGGGGGGACTCTCCAAGGTTAGCTTCCATCGACTTAGCAAGACAACCTCACTCCCTCCATGAGTTTTCCAAAGCAGATGGCCGGTACACGTTTGATGAAAACATCCATGGCATCAATAATAAATCAAAAGCTGCTGGGGGAATGAATGCTGCGAGGTGATTGGCCAATGCTGTGAGGTCTGGGAGCAAAGAAAATGTGAGGATTCCAACAGAAAGGTAAACGGAAACACATGTATCCCTGTCTGACTCTTTGAACGGCCCAACATCAGAGTCTGTAACTCATTGGTTCTGTCTCAGCAGGAAAGGCCTTTAATGGCCCTCTGTACTGTCTAGCCCCCACATCCATACCCATTAACATACACACACCTGCCATTTTACTGGCCACATATCTAAAGTGGCTCTTATCCTACCTTTAGAGGAGGAGGAGCTGGCTTGGCGCTTGTTTAGGGCCCGCAGACCTTGTAAGGGAATGTCGCCGCCCTCCAGGACACTCTTGTAAACATGGCGGTCGCATTCTGGAGCCCCAGGCTCGCTCGAGGATGATTCTCCGTCCTTCTCCACCTCGCTGTGTCCAGACTTGCTTGAGGAGCTAGACAGTGGTGAGAAGAACGCAGACGACTAATTAAACACAGTCAAATTCATTCAGAGGAGTTTTGTTGCATGTTTTTATGATTACCAGAGGCGCACAAATTGGGTAATGAGCTGTCATATGGTTCCTATTTAGCATATCTTGAGGTAATTCCTGACTTCGCAGACTTGTGGGAGACAAAATAATCAGAGACAGAAAAAACTTGGGAAAGAAAGTGTCGAATATGGAGGCTGATGTTGAGAGGAGGCATTAGCTACCACACATATCTTGGCATTCCAGAGAGGCCGACAGGACAGATTTCTATAAATATTCCCTGAACATTCCCACATGGTGCATCAGCCTCGGCCATGCACCTGTACAACTGTCAGGTTTTACTCTCTTTCACATGGCGCTCACGTGTTACTCACGCTGCTCCTCTATTTGTGCAGACAAACATGGTCATTAAACTGACAGAGACTCCAGTGTCATTTAAGTGAAATAAAAACCCACACAAACCCTTTTCACTAGTGTTAGGAAAAAGAGGATTGTATTTTCCAAAAACGTGTTTTACATCTGCAGTGTTGCCAAGTCAGAGTTTTACAAGCTTGCACAAATGTATGGATACATTACTCTCCTTGTTCACTACCTCGACACAAAAAGCTCATTCATAGCTGTGTGCACTGATGACTGCAGAGAGCCACTAAAATCACATTGGTTCGAGGCCACGTACAAGAATTCACATAAATGCAATACAGGAAATCTGCAGGACAGGAGCCATGCAAGATTTAAGGCAACTGTTTTGGTTATATCAACTATCAGTATGCTGTCTGAGAGAGAGTCTGGAACAGAGTCTAACGCAGGTTAAATGATGAGGAACTCATTTAAATGCCAAGTACTGAGTATGCACTACTTCATCATGATGACAGCTCTTATTGCGAGGCCATACAGACTATTTGGGATAATTTATATCATTCTTTGATGCCTGAAAAGACAAAAATTTACTTGGAGGTTAAGTCATTCATCTAATGACACTACCTTGGCTTATACGGTTTTGTATTTTATGTTTTTCAAAATGTCTCTGATTTCAAAGAGACCCCAAAAGAGAAAAACATCCTGCCCTCAACATATGTGTCTTTGAGGGGAGTCAGTTTATGACTTGAGGTTTTCTTTGAAAAGTTTGGGTGAGTGAACCTCCACCACCCCTTAACCAGGAGCCTCTTCCTTTCAAAATTAACAAAAAATCCATGGATTAAAAAGTTGGATTTTTTTCCCCATAAATTTGGCTATGGTGACATAATGAGTGTAGCAGATGGAAAGTTCTCAGCAGAAATGGAGGGAGGAAGTTTATTTTCCCTGGGCTGTAGCGCGAGACATTTACCATGGCTCAGTCCTAAATTCCTTACATTTTATTACACAAACAGAAATAGAAGATGTCAATCTCGTCGGGCAAAAACAAAAAAGATCAAGGGCTCTGTCGGTGGGCATTGTTTTTGTAACAGCTAGCATCCTCTTTCACAATCCAGTTGCTGGTCATAGTTCTGTACACACACCCATTCAGAGGGAGCTAACGGTTTTTAAGTTATGCAGCAGCTGGGTGAGTTCCCTCTATCCCTGTGACATCCAGGTTGCTGTCTTTAAATAAATCACCACATAGCAGCCATGTCTCCACACTACAACCACCCACCCCTGACAAAAAAACACATGAAATGCAGACAGAGGACACACTGTTCTGGTAGCTTTTTGCCTTATTAACAGGATCTCCTCAGGAAGCCGGAGTCCCCCTGCTGAGGGTGTGTGAGCTGAGCAGGGTGGAGAAATCTTTCACTGACATTTATCCCCATAACATGCCTTAAATTATCATCAGCATGCTGGATGGAGGAAGCAAGATTTAAAGCACAAGTGTTGGAATAAAAGGGAGGCATGGACTTACTACTGCTGCAGGTCGGAGGCTGTTTCCAGGGGGCTGAAAGAGGGGGCACTCTGCAACAAACCAAACAAAGAAGTCATTGATAGATCCACAGGAAGGTCTCCTCCAGCTAGAACAGAGGCAGGAGCATTAGCTACGGTCAGATTCTCTCTGCTTTTCCTCTCTGCCGTTCACTCGCTGGTCTGGGTTTTTGTCTCGAGCACCCGGGGTTCTTAGCGTCTCTGGACTGGGCTTGGCATGGACGAGTAAGCGTGTGTTTTGGCCTGCATGCAAGTTGGAGAAAACAAGCGGCAGTGAGGAGAGTGGAGGGCGGGGGGGAGTGGGCGGGTGGGCGTGCATCGGTCAGGGGGCGCCCATGCGGGGAGGGGGCTGTCACAGGCTCAGCCAATGGGCTGCTGTCTCCCAGTGAAGCCGTCTCTTTTGTCTGGTATTGAGTCACTCTCATTACCACTGGACCAGACCGGGGGACAATTAACCAGCTGGTGGGGCAAGCAGGCCGAATTACACACACACACACACACACACACACACACACACACACACACACACACACACACACACACACGCGCACACACTAACTCGACACTCTATCTCAAACACTTAAAGAGCCAAAAAGAGACACAAATGCTCACTGACAAAGTGAAGAGTACAGTAAAACATTTTCATTGTAGAAACAGATAATTATAACAATGTTATAAAGACAAAAACATAAAGGCAGGAAGAAAAAAAGTGAGTGGATAATATTTAAAGGACTACAAGAGTAAAAGTATTTAGCAGCAGATATTATCTCCAAAACACAGGGGTGGTCACTCAGTGTGGCAGCACCCACTAGCATTTTGAATGGTTTAGAGCCAACTAATTTTAGCCCACTGTTTCTGTTGCTTTCCTCTTTTCAGACGTCACAGCAGGTAAAAATAACAGACGTGACACGGGCACTATGAATAAGAGCGCAAGTGTTGTTTGCAAATACGATTGCACAATCCCATCCTAGCCAGCCTGGCCCTGCAGTTAATACCACATCCACTTCCCCACGGCGCGGCCAAGTCTCCGCTTCCACACACTGATGACCAGACAAGGAGCATTCTCAACAGCTCGTTTGCCACAACATGCCTTTGCACTTAGTTGCCAGGGCAGGATGATCATTTATAACCTTTCAGAATAAATGCCTATCTTTATAAGAACAGAACATCAGGCTGGCAGGTCTATAGTCTGATCTATTTATAAAGCCAAATGTTCCATGTCGACTCAGGGAACACGCCAGTGTCACTGAATAATCTGCAGCTCTTTCTTGCTCTGCCACGTCTTGTATACCCCTCCCTCAAATCTGATATCAGGGGGGAGAAAAAAGTGTTCTCTTGCACCCTAGGGTAATTGGGCTTATACACATACAGCATCAGTGGAAAGTAAACAGGAAACAAGCATGGAAGGCTTATCTGGAGTAAAGGAATGGAATCTTAATCTGGTTATTTACAAGATGCCTGATTAGTGTCAGTTAAAGGAAAACTTCACCCCCCAAAATGATCATTTGTATATCAATTACGCACCCTGTGTTACAATGAAACCGTGATAAAGACTTTGTTTTCCTTGGGTGCCTCAGACAAACAAAGAATCCAAAAATAGAGAAAATTCTTGGTGAATTGAAGTCATGGGTGGCAGCGTTAAACAGCAGCAAAACTATAACAAAACATCTCTTCATGAACCCTCATACAACTCCTGCAGTATAATCCAAGTCTCATTTTTCGAGTTGTATGCTCAATATTTTGCAAACAGACAGCTCTTGTTTGACAGGGTAAAACTTGTTTATGCTCTCTTCAAAGCCAGACTCAATTGACATGACTAGTAATTTTACCTAGCTGAACATGGGAGCTACTGGTCTACTGCTGCCTTGATCTGCGTTACTGCATGATTTAGGTGAATCTGAACTAACCCTTTCAAACACCATAGTCGCACAATAACACACACAAACTAACTGATTGTGGACCAGCAGCTCCCATGTTCAGAGAGGTAAAATTACTATTTTTCTCAATGGTGTCTGGCTTTGCAGAGAGCAAAGATAAGTTTCACTTTTAGCTCAGTTCCCTGTGGGAAAAAGCTGTCTGGATAAATGACTTGGATTATACTGCAGGAGTTGTGTGAGAGTTTGTAAATGGTTGTTTGATACAGTTTTGCTGTCATTAAACGAGGTCGCTTATGAGTTTAATTCATCAAGAATTCTCTCTCTTTGGATTCTTTGTTCACTGTGGAGGCATGCAAGACAGATTTCTTCACAAATTCAACATAACACAGGGTGAGTAACTGATATACTGATAATGATCATTTGAGTCTTGAAGTATTCCTGTAATGTGAACTCTACTTCATATAAAAGAGTAAAACTGCTTATACACTGATATCACTGAACATCCCTTACTCTTAGAAAAATGTTATATCCAGCTTATGAAATGAGGCTAACGAGCGTAAAACAAAGATTCTAGAAAATGTTGACTTATCAGATGAAGACATATACATAGAGGATGAAAGTGCTCGCTAAATGCAGTAAGAAATGTCCGAAGCTGTATATGGGCATGAATCAAGGCCTCAGTGAGTCAGTGGAACACCGATGACAACGTTTCTGCAGAATTTCATGTGCATGTTTCCTAACAGGTGTCCCCAGCTACTCAAAGCTGCTTTCATATTCAAAATAGCATTCATGAGTAGGTCATGGTAACATGAATCTCATTCTTTCCAGCACCTTATTTGTGTTGATATGTACTCATGAAAACAAACAGCTCCCCCAGAGTGAAGGGGCCTGTTATAGCCATGAGCGCCCCTCAGCTCATCTCTGCTAAATGCTTAAAGGTAAAGGCTAAGTGTGTAACAGAGGTTAAAAATGAAAGCACAATGAGCTGGCGGGCTTACAGAGTTGCCTCCTTTAGAATATGTCAGGTGGTGGTGGGGGTGGGGGGGTTGTCTATGTAACTCAGCGCTGAGACAGTGTGGCAGCAGCCCCCTCGTCAGCATATGCTCGGCAGATGGAGTCACTCTGTCGGTTGTAGGGGGGCAAAATGCTCTTCCTGACCATAGTTATGTGTGGAATTCCAGCTCCAGCTCACCATGTATATCGATGAGCTTATGTTTGACCGTAACTGTCACTGGGTGTGTGCTTAGACTTGAACCCAGAAGTTGTTAATATTAATCAAGAGGACCATTACGGTGATTATACAAAGGTGTCACTTATACTCAGCTGCTATTAGGTAACTAGGAGAGGCCACTAGTGGATGAGTAATAATGATTTGACAGGACGGGATAAAGAAGAGGAGAAAATAGTGCAGTCTTGTAGGATTACTTAATGTAGTACTTAGAGTAAGCCTTCTCTTTAGAGGTATTTAGCTGACAACTGGCTAATTAGTAGTGTGAAACCACATGAAGACTGTTATAAAGATGTGGAGCAGATGAACTTTTAACACTGTCAAGAAGAAGTTTCCTCTTCTTAAAATACTACTTCATTAGTATAAGTGGTTCTCCACAGCACTCCACAGGTTATTTTTAAGAACAAGACCTAACTGGACCAGAGCCATGAAGGCCTAGCTCTTCATTTAACCCCCGAGCATAGTAGTTTTTGCAGACTTTCAGCCATATCTCTCCTCCGGTAATACTGAGTGAGTGCTAATATGTCAATCAAACTCCAATGAGCCAGAGTGTCTGGCTGGGCCTTAAGGTCAAATACTGCACATACCAGGTGCAGCTTTAGAAGTGACTTTGACATTAAACAGGAGCCAGTCATCAAGCCCAGATCATCTGGCAAACATCCAGGCTGCCATGAGACAGAGTCGGCCGCCTCCACCACTAAACCTCCTCCGCATATACACTAACCTGGAACGAGAGAGACCCTGCCTCTGCGTCTGGCTGATGCTAGGACATGACCTCATGTTGTAGTTAGTGGTGCCACCTCATATGATCCAGGGTGTGGCAGTGTGGCAATGACTGACAGAGAGCGAGCAGAACCAACATCTGTTCGTGGGCGGCCAATGCCATGCTTGTCTGGTGCCAACTAAGACCTGAGGCATGGATCTGTCATGACATCGTATACTGCTGCAACATGCCTGCACCCGTTTGTGTATTTTAGTAAATACACCAGATAGCAGACGAGCAGCAATCATTATTTCAAGGACCTGGGATTATCCTGGAGCCTAATGCTCGGGAGGACTGCAGCCTCTCCAAGTGAAACTGGATGAATCATCCAGGCCAGACCTAAGGCTTATGATATGTATTCTAGTTGGCAAGGTGCACATCAAAAAACAACAAAACAAAGTGTTCCTCCTGGGTGTTGAGTTAACGAGACAAGATGCTCTTGTAAAGAAAACAGGACAGTGATAAACTCAGCCCTGTGATAATTTAAATGATCTTTTATCATGGACACCTGCGCTACTACTGAAGCATAACAAACCCTAATCAATAATCAGCCTTATAAAATATTAACTATCTAAACTGCACAGGGTAAAAGCCGCAGCTAACTTAAGTGTCAGACACTTTTCTGTTGCCTGAGCTGATCGAGCTCATTCAGCATCACAAATACAGATAAATTGCTGAGACACACTTATTAAGACGGCAAAAATAGATCTCAGTCAACTATTTTAGACACAATGTCCTTTTAAATCGTATGAGGTGGTGGGGAGGAATGACAGTAGCTATATCGAGTACAAGTTGCTGCAGGTAGGTTTGCGTCCAAAAACAGTGAACATTCAAAGTAAATAGAGTTTATGATTAAAAAAATAGGAATGAATAAATGGTGATCAGTAGTTGGTCTCATTAAGCCACGTTGATGGGACACATGGTAGTAAATTTAGTTCAAGAGGAAACACATGTTCCTCTTACACATGCTGTCGCAGGATCAATTAAAATAATACAGTACAATACTGCAAGTGAAAGTGGGAGTAGAAACTGAGGTAGTCCATATAGACAGACACGGTTTGTTTAGGCATTATTTGAACATGGATGTTATCACATGCAGTAACATACAATATACTGTCACTTTAAAGACAGCGACCACTTACCGCTTTGTCAAACTCCATCTCTGAAAAGAATTTATACCAAGGCTCATTCTCTAAATCTACATCTTCTGGATTTACATCCTGAGTCTAGGGGCATGGCAACGAGAAGAGGAGGAGAAAGACAAAGAGAAAGACAGTTCAGACAGCACAGAATAAACACACCAAGGTAATGAGTCTATCAGATAGTGTGGATTGAGCCCATGTTTGTATCCAATATCATAAATGACTGATTGTGACTGATTTCTTTATGAAACGTAAATTAAAGGACAGGTTCACATTTATTCAAGTCTATCTTTAAAGTGCTGTACGTAACTCTGGAGAGATAAAGCTGATTGTAAAGAGTCAGATTGTCAGGTACCAATGCTTTGGGTTGGTGGTTTCCAATCTACTCTGTCATAATCAAATAAAGCCAGAAAATGCCAATTAATTAATCTTAAATATACAAGACTGGTATCAATCTATTCATCTACCTAATTAAAAAGCATATTCCCCAAACAGTAGAGCATTAACAAAGTTACAGGTCACCATAATTGTTTCTCCTATACATACTGTTACTATCCTTTCAGTGCAGTTCAGCAAGGAAAACACTGTCCAACTAAATATAAAGTAGACTTAAACTTGATTTGACTGCTGGGGGCTCACATTTGCTTTGGCTGAACTTTTGAATATGATTTTGCCTCTCTTCCGTTGCAGCTGGTCTGCAATTGCCTTGGTCAGTATGGCCAGGAGGTACAATTTCAGCCTATTCAAAACTGTCTGAATAAACCTTAAAATATTAAAAACTCTTTCAATGTACATATGAGCATATGGGTACTGTATTAAAATAGACTTGAAATAAACACGAACCAAGCCTTTGACATTTACTTAAGTGCAGTTATTAAATCTGAACTGCTTTTTGTTGTTTTTACTTTACTCCACCTAATCAACAGACACATACTGATGACGACCAACAAAACATGCATTTTCTGACAATGTAGTAAAATCATCTTTAAAATACTGCATAGTCTAAAGTATTTTTTTTTTTTGCAAGACCCAAAGTAAGTCAGTGCCAACATGATTTTAAGCACCAGAGAATAAAAAGAACAGACCTGACGTAGAAAATGACCAGCTGACGCAACAAGAACACTGACCCATGATACCAGCAGAGTCCATTATTGCACGGTGGCTCCAGGATGAACTGGAGCGAACTCTCTATAATGAGTGTGACGGTTGCCACTGGGATCGAGCCAGATATTGGCTAACGACATCTACCAGCTTGATGTGCATCAGACAAACAATAATTACATAATCAATTAACAACCTAAACACAACACTCATCACCTCCATGTCCTCTATTATGTAACAGGGAAATTTAAAAGACCACAGACCTGAGAAATCTAAATGCAAAAGGTTTTATATATGTGAATAGTACACTGTAGATCTTGGGAGCAGCTACTAATGATCTATTATATGTAACAAAGCTCATCCTCAAAAGACAGCCCTCAAGGACACTGAATAATGTCACGCCATTTGATTCAGCACAAAACTGCACAGGCTAGAGATGAAAGTAGGCTAGAGAGCATTACACTTCCTCTAAAGAAAACACACAGGATCCATGTTTTGTGTCTGCGCTGGGATCCTCTCACACCGAGCTGATTCGGCTCAATAACCTTAAATTGCAGACAGGAAGACAATGGCTATCCTTGTAAGTGATACTCCCCTGCTGCCAGGCAGGATCATCTGTCACCGCAACAGGACACCGTTTAGGAATGTGGTGCACATGGCAATTCAGGCTACACATACGTCGCCGTCCGAGCTGTTAGTGAAGCTGCCACCCGGGAGCTTAGATACAGAGGTGGTGGGTGGGTGAGGGGGGTGCATGGTGGGTGGAGTGGGGGACAGCTTACACGACATGCACACAGAAAGAAGGAGAGAGGGAGAGAGAGAGAGAAGGAGGCAGACAGACAGGCGGCTAGCATACCGTTCTCTCCAGCTTCAGCACCGACGATTTCCCCGGCTCATACTCAAAGATGCTCTTGGGCTCAGCGCGGTACTTCCTGGTGTCTACCTTTTTATCCGGGGGCTCCCACTCGTTCCTGCGGAGAGGCGGGTGTCAAGGAGGGGTGGGGTGTGGGATGGAAGAGAGCCAATCCTTATCAAGTAGTCTCCATGGCAACCAGCATAGGCTAAGATGTTTGTTTTTTTTAATCATAAACATGACGTCCGCCCTCATTATCCCTGCTCTCTCTCCTCCTGTCGCTCTCCTCCTCTAATGATGATATGACAGAAAATCCAATTCGCAGTTGAGCCGCATCAGTAATTCGATAAGGTAAACAAGATTGGACCTGGTGACAAAAAACAGAGTGCAGCATTTCCTGGGAGGATTTCTTACTGTATTGGACAGCCACCACTAAAATTACTACTCAGGACTGAAATAAGACTCATGAATAAGACATACCCAATTTACACCTTTAAATAAATAAAAAGAAAATTCGCCCTGAGCATCAAGAACATCAAGCAGCATTGTTTTTTTCAAATACATGTTCAGCAATGTGCCCCTTCATACATAACCGCTGAGGAAAGATAAAGGTCAGTCCTCAACATGTCATCTGCAGCTCTAATGGGCAACAGTTTATCCTCCATCACCTGTCCTCCTTCATCACTCCATCACTCATTTCTCTCAGAGCAGATCATCCTGTGGCCGTGCTGACATGCATGTGGAGGGGTGAGACTAATCACCCCTTCGGTATAAACTGGGGGACACAGTAGTGAAAGCCACTGGGGACAAAGTAACATCAGATTGAGCAATAAGGAATTGCTTTTACATCCTGCTGTGCACAGTCATGTTTAGTCACGCTTACTAGCATTATATGTAAATGAAGACAAAAACAAACTGTCGGTTTAAGAAACAAACATAAACACAATTTCTCTACTTAGAATTATATTTATGGTGAGTCATTTTTATATCTTGGTGTTTGAAGTATTTCAAGTTGTTGATAGCGCCTTTCATCACTAACAAACATGGACAGCACTGCGCTTTTGTGTTAGGAGACACTAGAGGACAAAATTTCATTTGAGATTTTGGGCTATTTTGCCTCTGTGATATGTTGTCTTTCAGACTGGTGGAAGGAAAATGTCCAAAATACACATTTAGGTGTTTATTTTAGTTCTGGAAATGTTAACAAATTAGCCTCTATTTACTTTACTACTTTATCTTTTTTTAAACAGAACATTAAAGAGAAAATTTAATACGAAAAAGTACTGACTTAATATAAATTATCAACTGGGGAAGTTCTCTGGTGATATCTATTAGTGAACATTGTCTTATTTTTGGTCGAAAATTATATGGAATTTTAAGTACATTACATTTAAAGGCCATTTTGTCAAAGTATTTTTTTCTCATACTCTGAGCCATAAATCTCTACTTCAGTAGCACTTACATAAACCAAACATCTCAGTTTAATTCCTGTTTATATTCTGAAGGTCATTACAGAGGGGTTTGTTTATATATCATTCATAGCCTGATTTACATAACATTTTTTTCTAAAATTATGGCAAAAATTTTTTTATGGCTGTTGATAGTGTTTTCTGATTTATGGAGTGATTAAAAGAGATATCCCAAATCCCCACTTAAAGACCTTTGCTTCTACTATGTCAACAAAATGAAAGAAGAATTTTGAACCTGGCTTCATCCATTGTTCAGATTTCTATTCTGGAAATGTATGCAAATTAGCACATATTTAATAAGATAATGCCTAATTTGCATATTAATTTATTTATTTTTATTTAGAAAACTCAAGTTCAATAAATTACTGTCTTAATGTAAATGATCAGCTGAGAAAGTTACATGGTGATATCTATTAGTTAAAAGTTTGACCCTAATCACCAGTGGTCTCCTCTTAAATATCAAAGTGAATATCATAAGGAGTGTTGGAGCAAATGGAGGACACTGACCTTTTGGCAGAGGGTTTGAGGGAAGAGGACCGTGTTGGCACAGGCATCGACCGGCCTCTTGAATCGACCTCTGCATCACTTTTTGAGCGTGGGACTGCTCTCACTGAAAACAGGCACATTAATATCAACAGACTTAACAGCATGATACTCAGCTGCATTAAACCTGAAGATGTTACTGATGTGTAAAACACGTTATCTTGGATGAAAGACTAATAATGGATCATACACAGTTTTTATTAACTTTTTCAAAATTGTACTTGAATGAAAGTTCAACTCACAATCTTCCAAGTAACCAAAGGGAGTGTGACCATCATCTGAAAGTGACAATAACCAAAAATCATTTATCACAGCTTGTATCTATCTATACTGTGTTACTTGAAAAGTAATGAATATAGCACAAAACTAAATAATTCACAAGGCATTAAACCCACTCTGCCTCACACCTTCCATTAGGCCATTACAGGTTCACCAAACATAATCAAAGAGTGTCAAATCAAAGCACTTTACAGGAAGCATTACTGAGCTAAAAAGGGATGCAGGCATCGATGAGCATCGAGGCTCTGAATAAGTAATGCATTGTAAAGCAAAAACACGACTGCCACATCTCTGTGTAAGTTATATTTTCTATCAGACCAGACTTACTGAATCATATCAGTCACAGCTACATACAGAGGTAATCATGTCAAGCTCAGAAAACCCACTGTTGAGCACATGGTGCAACTAAAGACGAAAAATAAGCATCCAGGCAGCTCTTTCTCTGCACACAACACTTGCCTCCTTCAGTAGAATGGGCAGACCCATAGCTAAAACCAGGAACCTAAACCTAATCATCAAGAAAACAGTGACAGGTGAAGCTTGTTAGCAGCCGTACACAGTCTGAAGGTTACCTTCTGCCTGAGAGACTCTACACAGGACAATAGAGCCCTCAGTCTCAGTGCAGGACTGCAGCAGCCTCTAGTGGTTACAACAGCGCACTACACCAAAAGACTGATCATGCTCATCAGTATGATGACAATTCTGTTATTTACGTATTAATGAAATATTGTTTAAAAAAATAGCTGTCTGAAGCTTTTAATATTAGATGGTTAACAGCATAAAGAGAAAAGCCATGGGTAATTGTTACACTTTGTTAAGTGAATGTAGAATGACACTACGAGGCTTCGTGCATCATCCTTCACAACATGTCAATATCAGGTATCAAAGTCATCAAGTTTACAGCTTACTATGTTTAAATGAAGATTTTAAAGGCCCACTCCGTATTAATTAGAAGTTACAGTGCATTTATTTTATACTTTACAAAGCTTACCAGTGTTTAACTATTAATCATAGCATAGCAGTTTATAGCAGAACATTAAAGGAGTACTCCAGCAATTTAGTATTACACTTTGATGTAGTTGGGGGAATTACTAAAGACCCATTTAAAAACGGTGGTCAAAATTGGTACAGCAGAAGATGCTACTATATTTCCCATAATGCAACTCTTCTAAATGCCTTGCCCCCAGTTTGTAATGTAGAATTTCTTCTCTGATTCTCCAGGCTCTATCTGAGATAACCCCAATGACATCACCAGGGTTACTACTCTAGACATGTAAACTGACAGTCATGTGTAAAATTTATGGACTGCCCCTTTAATAACTTTCTACATGGAAAACATATTATTTATATCATTTCATTTCCCTTCAATTTAAGAGTGTATGTTAAACTGAGCTAGATCAGGATATCTGCACAAAACCTGCAGTGTATTCAAAGTTTATGGAAATAGTGGCATCATGGTATGGAACAGATGTTGGAAAATATTAGGTAAAGACTTTCAAATACTTTGGGCATCATAAAGGTATGAGAGGTTTTGCACTTGACAGGTTAAACACAGCTAAAGTATTTGAAAGGGCCCAGGATGGCTGCAGGTCAGTAAAGCCAACGAGAGTGGAGTCACTCGGCCGTCGGATACCTTTTGATTTCATCTGAATGTCATAGTTCTCAGGGAAAATGTAGGTGGGGCGGTAAGGATTTTCCTCAATAGGCTCTGAGCACAGTGATGGAGAGACAAAACAGAGCGTGACATAACATACAAACACATATAGAAACACACACAGGACTCGGACACCAACAGGGAAACGTGACAGATGAAAATTGGTCGGACATACAAAATGTGGAAATGATGATTTTTTTCTTACCGGGTATTCTGTGTATCTGTTTGAACATTGTCTTGTACCAGTCTTTGGACTTCTCAGTGTTCTGAAATCAAGAAATATGAATTCTAAATGAATAGGTGAGGATGAGAGACAAATATATCAACATTGGGCTCCCAGCAGAGCAGCGTACAGTGTAACATGGAGCAGAGCCATTGCTGTTATTAGTTACGCCTGCTATTGCCAATAAAAAGACAAAAATCACTCTCACATCAGAATACATCAACAACATACTATGTTATAATAAAGCATAGTAGTATAGAGCTTTATATAACCACTAATTATTTTACTCTGACATCAAAGACCTGTGTATCATATGAACAAAACACCCATTTAACGTCTGCAGTGAGTAGATTTGTCTTCATCTGACGGTTGGTTTTGTTGCTCACCCGTACGGGCACAATGGGCTTGTTGAGAGGACCGAGGACAGGGGAGTGCAGTGATAGCCGCAGCCTCTTCCAGTCCATATCAGGGACTGGACTGACCGAGTCTCTCCCAGGATCAGGGCTTTTGTCTCTTTCTGGGGTTGGGTCTGTCACAAAAAACATCACAGTACATTTCTAGTCAAATGACACATAACGCTAAAATCACTTTAAGTATTGCAGTGAATTACATGACAAGACACATAAATAATGTGGGCTGCATACAGTGAATAGCAGGCAGCTAAAGATGAGCATGAAAAACAAATAAGTATTGATGTGTTCTAGACCTGGGCTAAATACTATGGGCAATTAATTCTTAGTATGTGTATTAACCTACATTGAGAATCTACGGGTACTGTATTTCATATACTTCATTTGTGCACCAAATATATTCTGTGTAATCTCTATAAATGCATATGTATGCAGAATCTGTAGGCGACAGGACAAGATTATAGTGTTGGAAGTCCATTTGTAGTCCAAGTAGTGTTGGCCAATCACATTTGAATAGCAGAACCCATTGGCTATCGTCTGATGACAAGTTAGCTGTATATAATTATTTTTTAATTTAGTCTGCATTCATATGTGGGTATCTGTTTATAGAGATTAGCCGAAATGATGGTGCATGGAAGAGGAAGTCTTGGCTCTGATATCCGCTGGCTACAAAAGATCAGCGCAACATATTGGCCCTCGCCCCCAGAAGATCATCGTCATCCGACTAATAGCCAGTGGGTTCCAAGATTGTACTCTGTGCCACTCAACACATCAAGATTTAGCCTTTTGTACATATATTCACCAACTGTTCCATTTTACATCAGAGAATGTGTTTTTTTCTCACAAAATAAACAAGATTGAGCAAGATGATTATAATACAATATCAGTAGGGGAGACCGGGGATGATTGTAACACTTTTTGTTTGAGCAAGTGTAACTCAGTGGGTTTTTTTGTTAGAGCTCTTAAATTTTGATACGTGGTACCCATATTTGTCTGCTATAAATAACACACACTTTGACCTCTACTACACCATCACAGATTATGGAAATTAATGTCAAATACAAAGAGGTATATTGTTACAACGTACCCCAGTACCGGGGTGAGTTGTAACACTAGCTGGGGATGGATGTAACAATTAAATTATTGTGCTTAAAAAAGATTCACAATAGGCTAAATGTATTAAAGCACTTCAATGAATAATAAAGAAGGAACAATAAACTTGTAAGGATCCAATAATTATAATATTAAAATAAATAGAAATGTATAACATAAATACAAAAAAGGTTGACGTTTGAACAGCATTTGAACAGTTGAACAATAAACACTTTCAAAGAGTAACTATTATCTGAGCAAACTAAGGCATAATACCTATAGTCTATTTTTAATCTGATTGGCAGTTGTGGCAAATGTAGATGTCCTTGCCTGGGGTGCAGGCTTCGTGGGCCCAAAATCCACACTTTTTAAGAACTGTTACAACCCTCCCCATGCCTAGCAGCCATGAAAGAGCTAACAGTTTTTAGCATTCAGCTTCAAAGCTAGCACTAATGAAACACATCAAATTAAACTAGAGAAACTACTACTTGAACCTATGTAAGTGAAACAATTGTACATACAACACAATGGACACTATGCAAAAAACTACTGTGATGAAAATGTTTGGTTTCTCACCTGAAATACTGTTTTTTGACTCTAGAACAGACAAATTTGGACTCAGAGACATGCGGCTTCACCAGTGAGCCCCAATTGTAAATGGGTATGGACTATGTTGATGACGTCACCACAGCTCGTTTCTAATTGGCCAAACTGAGAGTGTTACAACTATCCCTTTGTTACAACCATCCCCGGTCTCCCCTACCTAGGGAAAATATGCATAGCAACAGTTGCCACGGCATTAAATACCTAACAAATATCACCAAAACTGCATTTCTTTTGCAAAAAATGTGCATGAATGCATACTGAGTGTTATCAAAGTGCATTTCCCCCAAAATGTTACAACATGGAAAATAGAAATTCTATACCTTTATAACTTTTAGTTATGTTTCCCTACTTTGCGGCAGTAAAGGCATTCGACGAAACTGCTAACTACTACTGACACATGCTCATGTGCAACGTGTGACACTTCACCTCCAAGAATGAGATGTTTCAGTTAATGGAAGTAATCTCACTCATGTAACTTTTATGTTGCGATTTACATCTGGTTTGGTGCAGGTCTGAATACTGAGGGAAAAAAAAACTGTGTTTTTGTGTAGTCTGGCACGTTCTTCTTCAACAAATCAACATTCCCAATACATTTAACACATTGACGCACCAAACATGACTCATTCACTTCAAGAGGCTCGTGGTGAAATCACTTAGCCGGCTGTGTCATTGCAGTAGGAGGGTGACAGATGGTTCAGTTCAAGGAACAAAAAAATATTTTTTCTGTTATATGACTGGGACTGCTGCTGGCTAAGTCAAAGAAATGAAAAATACATTACAGACATCACCAGGACCCCAGTGCATACCTTTGAAATGAGAAAGATGCTTTTGCTGCTCTGTTGTGGGAGAAAGACAGACAAGGACAGGACTGTGAAATGTGACTAAGCAATGAAGCAAAAGTGAGAAAGCACTGGTTATGTGTAACAGAGCAACACAGGGCTAATGCATCACAGACAGCTGAGACCTAGCTAGAAGTACTATAAAGCTGGCTGATAAAATGCCACACAGACATGTAAAGGCATGTCCAGGATGAACTCACAGCTCACAGACTGCTGTGCTCACCTCTGTTGTGTTGCAGCAGGACGATTGTGGGGTTCACTGCGCTGGTGCAGGGATAAACAGAGCTGGAGGTCGGTGTGAAACAGTTCTGACTGTAAGTGGAGGATGGAGCTTGATTCTCTTTTATACTCTCTGGTGAATTGACCTGAAAGTAATAGAAAACACACTGTCAAATTCACACCAAGTTTTCCCGAGAATTACACTGAAATCAGA
This sequence comes from Epinephelus moara, assembly GCF_006386435.1. Taxonomy (NCBI): domain Eukaryota; kingdom Metazoa; phylum Chordata; class Actinopteri; order Perciformes; family Serranidae; genus Epinephelus; species Epinephelus moara. The sequence goes on from NC_065524.1 coordinate 12,457,728, forward strand.
TAAAGTCCTCAAAGGGAAGATATCACATAGCACTCATAACTGTAAAACCGCAAACAGCAAAACAAAGATCCCGTGTTAAATGGGGCGGAAATAAACGTACCTGGCACTGAGTGTTGTTTACAGGAGGTAAATCAGCTGTGATGTTGCTGCCTCCCTCAGCCAATCCTGCTTTAGAGCTGTCTCCATTAATCTGGCTTGTCCAGCCACCTGAAAAGAGTCCAGAACACTCTCAGTTTGGCAGCCAGTGCAGCAAGAATAAAAACACTGAGAATGAAAATAAAAAGTACAGTGTTTAACTTAAACCACAACAACTAATTGCTGACCAAATACATCTCCATTTCAGTCCGCAGGGCGTGAAGGCTTTCCTTGGGAGGTTTTCATGCACAGAGATGTTAATATGGTCAGGAAAGGGAAAGAAAAAAAAGATTCTCCCACAATCTCTGAACTTTGTCATCAGAACAAAGCGCCCATTCAGTGAGCTGCAAAGGCTGTTTGTTCCAATGGCCTTTATGTTCAGGCTCTACAACAATTAAAGCATCTCCCCGAAAGCCTTGGCCAGCCTCCAGTCCAGTTCCAATGTGCTCGACGTGACAAACAAGCCCACAGTCAAGGCGCCCTGCTCCGGAGTGCAGTGTGGGCTGGCCACAACAATACAGCTCTTTGACACTCGCATGAAAATATGAGCAATCGCCCTTTATCACAGTTCTGAGTGTGCCCGAGCATACACTCCTAAATGTGCCCAGTTATATAATCCCGACATCAAAACAGAGCTCTGAAAGGCATGTGAGGAATTTTTACGACTTCAGAACATGATGAAATGCTTTTTAAATTACAGCAACGCTCACATCGTCTGTCCACATTCAACAGTGACGTGTCCTGTTTTCACATGCCCATGCAACTATTACTGTCCTCTAAATATTTTTTGCATCATGTGGAGAGTTGTTACGAAGTAGCTGTGGCATTCACGCGGACTTACTTGGCGTTGTGATGACATTTGGCTCTTCGCTGATGCAGCCCTCATCATCTATGTGGACGAGGGTGGCTCTTAGAGTCACGACTCCTTTCCCTTTGCACACTCTGCTGGGGTCCAAATCTGAAAACATTCAAAATATGAGCATCTCCTCCTCTGCTCCTCTTCGTTTAATGGCATAACGGTCTTATATCAGGTATTCTCGGCGTGCACTCCTGCTTGAGAGCTGCTGGGAATAAAAGTTACTGCTACCTCATGCCCCAAATGACCAAAATAGAGCTGTAACATCAAAACCAGGCCATCAAATTAATATCCTACTATCCCATGAAACTAATTGGCACGATCGCACTGTCAGAGCTGAAAGTAGAGCAGCCTGAGCTGGTCCTGTCTCAACGCAGGTTAATAAAGGGACGCCACAATGTCAACAAGTGAGTTTTGAAAGTGTCACTCTTAAGTTGTCATTGTGAGTTTAAGGTGTCCCATAGTTGTAGGCACTGAAAGATTGATGAGGTGGAGGGATACATCACCTGCGGAAGGAATCAGGTCAGGAGAGCCTTTCATGGTTGTCAGAGGCGTGATCCTGACAGCGGAGACTGTTCGAGGACCTGATGGGACTTAAGCACACACACACACACACACACACACACACACACACATAAAGACAAGGAGACTTTTTTTCATGGGGCTGAAATGTTCTTTCATCAGTTAATTACTAAGTAAATGCAAAAATCACCCAAAATGTAGAAACAGACAGATGAAATGAAAGATGCTGACTCATTCTGCACCAATAAGAGCTTTAACTGAAAAGTGTTTGTGTGCAAATATGACCTGAATGTCTTTGTGGTTCACCAGCATACAGTTATTTAATCAAACACATTAAAGCTTGTACTTTCCTAACAAAGGCCCACTGAAATATTTGTTGAACTCAGGGTTAGGGGACTTACTGGGAGTTGCGCGCTGTCTTACGCTGCCCTCTTCTGGAGAGCCCTGGAGGAGAAACACAAGGATGCAAATATTCAACACAGTGATGTCAAGGAAAGGAGCTGATATCTGGGAAGTATACTGCACATAAATCAATGTAACATTTCAGTAAACATCAGCCTGTAGACATACAGAGAGGCTAACTGGCACAACAACAAACTGCAGAGATTCAATATCCAATTATTATTGGCCGGATCAGCCACAATTGATATATATCTAACAAAATATCTTATAATCAAATAATGCACACAACAAGGAGCGTGTACAGAAACAAACTGCCACAATTACAAAACAGTACCAACACAGTAAATACAATAGTGCAACCATGAGGCTCACACCCTTCAGGTTAAAAGTTAAAGTGCTTGTTAATACGACCAGTGAAGCATTTAAGATGCAGATTGCTCCAGGAAGCGAGATGTTCTGGTCTTAACACTGCGTAGTCTTTTACCCAAAAGGGTAAGACTGAATAGAGAGTTTGCAGAGTGTGAAGAGTTTTTTAAAATGTCAAACATTTCTACAGAATGTGGATGTGGTATAGCTCAGAAACAGTGGGGAGTACACAAACAGTTATTTTTGAAGCTGTACACACGACTCAGTCCATCAGGTTTCTCTTGTGGGCTGTAGAACTGCTGTAACACGCAGTTGTTGAGAAGGTGAGCACACTTTATATTAATGCTCTGTAGAGCTGTAACACACATCAGCCTTTGGCACTCCTAAATTTCTAAGCTGTCTTAATATTGTCATACTATCTGCCTGAAAATGAAGGCAGGGAGAAGAAGACTTTGTTCGAGGAGTTTGAAATGATCCATTCTCTCTACCACCTGGTTGTTGGTGACCAGCTTCAGTAGTTCTACCTGATTTTTTACTGAAGTCCAACACAAGTTCTTTAGTTTTGTTGATGCTCACTTCCAGATTGTTATTGCTAAACCAGTCGAGCAGAGAGGAGAGAAGTTAATCACATGTCACGAACACTGATGTTTGCATAATGCAGTGAAGAAAGTTAGATTAAGTGACGTGCCTTCTGGTGTTTTGTTTGTTTTTAAGCTTTTCGTTACAAAATCCCAAACTTACACATGTGCTTTTAAATTTTTGTGTATCCATGAAGTGTAACAATGTCACCTGCTGCAGATATCAGAATCTAATATTAGTTGTGGTTTAGGGCAACTTTGGTAACCAGGCCAGTGCTTTGCTGCAGTGTCAGCATGCAGCATGCTGTGTATTTTCTTATGAGCACTGGAGCAATATTACACCTCAAGAAAATTCCTTGAAAGCGCTGGCTTGGCTGTAGCTTCTACTGTAGAAATAGTGGAGTCACTGCAACCAATAGCTGTAACTGGGGACCGCATACAGCTAATGAAATTGTGGTAGTACTCCAATGGTTGGGTTAGACGCTGAAATGAGATACAATACAGCCAGACAGGGAGGCGATGAACCTCAAGTCATCTGTTTAAATCTAGTCTATAACACACAAGACTTCATGTTTTATTAGTAATCAATGACACATTTACAGCTTAAACTGCTTTATAAATAGAAAAGTTATTGCTTTTTAAAAAATCAATAACCTCCAGGGTCTGATATGAGAAAATATAACATAAAATGATGTTTTCCTTGTACTGTTCAACCCTGGTATGTGCTGTAAAATCTCATCTCACTGATACTGAAAAAGGGAGCAAGCAGCAGAACATTTGACTGTGATATATATGATTACAAAGCCAAAAAACATTTCTTCTCTAGGATGTCAACAGGTGCTACATTTGAAATGAATTAGGCAGGGGATTTTCTGTGCATAATGATCTGTTTCAACCATCTCAAATTCAATGGTGACTTATTTATCAGTTAAACAGCTGATAACAATAGGCGTTTCTCACAGCAGACATTTTGACTTGTCATAGCAGGAAAAGCACAGCTGTTACTAATGACACTAACAACGCCTCTGTTCTATCAAGTGCTACAGTAAGACTGATAAGAGCAAGCAAGTAGGATCCTGAAATCGAAGCAGCTAAATGGAATTCATCCATCATCATTTCATTATTTACACCTGTGTTGGTACTATTGTGACATGGCCTATTCAGTGACATCACAAGCCTTAATTTGCATGCCTTTATTTTGTTTTGGGAGGAGGTTTGGCCTGTCTTCGACCAATAACATGAATTCAAATTGTGTATCTGTGTTCCCCTTTAAGGACACGCAGGGAGGGTGTGAGAGGGAACAAACATATGTTAATCTGAGCTGCATCAGTGGAGCATGCAGAAGCAACACCAAGGCCACCAGAAAAGTGGCTGTGAACACTTCCCATTGCTCCGCTGGGCCTCCTATTGTGCCCAGCCAGCACGACTGATTTAGGAGACGTCCCCATTGGAAATGCCAAGAAAAGGGCTGATTGAGTCGAGACACAAACACACACAACCACACACAAAGGCACTCAAACAGCCGTTCAAGCATGCATGCTAACACACAGACAAGTAGTGTTTATGTTTGTATGCTAAAGATAACACTGATGAAAAAAGCCCAAATGGCAAAATCCATCTGAAATTTCTTCTCTAATGAAAATTTTAAGTTACTTTTAAAGTTGTATCTTTAGTTGTTCAACTCTGAGTTAGTGTGGGACTGTGTGTGCACTATGTTTACACACGGCGGTAAATAAGCCAACCTGCAGAACAGGCAGGGACTCATGTTCCAGCTGGAAACCTCCACAAATAGTCCTAAATGGATGAGGGAAAATGGGAGCCATTCCAAACACGTCCCCCGGGGACACGAGGCTCAAAACCTTTTAAAACATCTTCGAGTCTTGGAGCTGAGCTGTCCCTGAGCATCAGAGACTCTGTGTATTTATTTCCCTTCTCTCTTTAATAAAATCAACTCGCTTCCTGACCCCCTGCATCCCAGGGAGACAATGCATCTGTGATCTCATTTCCAAAACCATTAACAGAGATTCCTTTGAGGAGCGCTTACGCTGATCTCATTTCTACTTCCGCTGTATCCTCAGATGAACCCCAGCATGGTAAATATACAGTATAAAGAGAGATGTGGGAGTACTTGAACCTCTCACATATGATAGATAATGGGAAGATGACAGCTTGCAGCGTTTGGCTCACAGTATAAACACACAAGAGCAGAGATCACCCCTGGCCTTTTTAGGAAAAGATGCCTCAGAGCAGAGCTGGGCAAAAAACACCATCCATCCAGCCTGTGAAAAAGAGGAGACCAGCGCAGGAGCTCTGGGACGGCCGGCGGTGACTGCGCCAAGACAAACAGGAAAATAAGAGGAGACTTTATCAGCCAAACTCCTGTAAAACTGCAATTTCCTAAACACACCTTCACTCCTTATAATCTAGGAAGGTTTTAGATTTCTTTGCCTCACAAATGGGGTCACTTTGGCACAAACAATTAGACCTGCTGAACTTTGGGGAGCTCTGAATTAAACAGATAGTGAGTTAAACTGAGTGTGTAATTGTTAAGCTTTAAGCTCACATTCTCCATCAGGAATTTGAAGTGACGCATCATGACCTGACGTTGTTAGATTAGATCAGCAGTCTCATAAAAAATTACACAGAATGTAAAAACTGCACTGAAAACTGGTACAAAGCTCAGAAGTCTTCTAGTCTTCTCTTAAGACTCTTCAGATACGTTGTACCAAACATTTCCAACAGTGCAGGTGTTATTCATGCCTTAAAATTATCAGTCAAGATTCCATGAAACCACAGCAAATGAAATGGCCTCTCCTTTCAAACCTGTGTGATTACCTAAAAGCAGGAATACACAGCAAAAGGAGGATGATTCATCCCATTTGCAGCTCACAGCTCCACTAATATGTGACACTCACACACACACACACACACTCACACACACACACACACACACACACACACACACACACACACACACACACACACACAGATACATAAATCTCCAACTGAACTATCTCAGGCGTAACCAAAATACCTTTCCAAAACAAGCAACTCCCAAAAGGCTACGATCACCACTGCAAATCTAGAGAGGTGCATTACCTACTCGGTGATGCTCACAGCGAGTCCTTAGTCCGTGTAGATCCGGTCCCTCTGAAGCCTCCTGAGGCTGCTGGCTGAGCTTTGAGGGTCTCGTTTGGGCGGGACGGTCCCAGCTTTGACCTTGACCCCTGCTATGTAGGGGGTCTGTTTGTTTCTGACAACAGGCGTGCCCAGATGGACCTGTCACCACATGCCACCTGGGAATGTGGCACCCACTCAACAGCTGTGCAGACCACCATATAAAATCCTCCTGCCCCCTCCAAATGCTCCCGCAGGGCCAGTAGATGAGAGACAGACAGACCACTGGAGGACTGCTGGAATTCGCCACTGGATGACTCAGCCGTCTTAATAGGTCTCAGTACTTCAGTCAACATTTCAAACTATTGCAATGACTATGACTGACCGCATGTCAATGTATGATTAGATGATGATGATGATACCACATCTTTAAGAAGTGATTAGAATTGTATGATAACAGGAACTTGAATTTATATGATACTTGTATGTACTTGGCATATTAGCTGCGATCAAAAATTATTTTTGAGTTCCTACTAATAAAACTGATCAATCATTTTAAAATTTAGTCTAAAAGAAGCTCCCAGAACCGAAAGCGACATCTTCAAATTGACTTTTTTGTGCAACCATCTGTCTGAAAACCAGCGATATTCATTTTATGATGATAATGTAAAAGAGAGAAAAACGGAAAATCCTTACATTTGAGTAAGTAGATCCAGTGAATATTTGTTGTTTTTGCCTTGAGATGACTAAAACGGTAATTAAATTGTGAGATCAACTCGACAACTGGAATAGTTCATCATTTGTGAAAATATGTTTATTCGCTTTGATGAGGATCAATACTCTTATATCTGTGTATTAACGAAGGAGCTGGAGCCAGGTGTCTGTTAACTTAGCTTAGCATGAAGACTAGAAGGAGGAGGGAACAGTTAGACTGGTTTTCCTATAAACTTAACTTTGGTTTGTGTAGGAATTAAACAAAGCTTAAATGTGATAGTTTGTGAGTTTTAGAGGTGCTGTGGATGGCAGACAGACCCCGGCTAGTTCATCTGTTTCCAGTTTATGTTAAGACAAACTAACTGGCTGGTGGCTCCGGCTTTGTACTCAGCGTACAGCCATTACTGTGCATCACTCTCATCAAACTCTCAGAAAGACAGTGAATTTGCACATTTCCCAAAATGCTTAACTATTACTTAGAATTAAAGGTCCAGTGCGTACGAATTAGCGGCATCTAGTGGTGAGGTTGCACATTGCTTGTAAGACAACTATGGTGGCCGAAGCTAAAGCGCAAATGGTCCTATCTATAGCCAGTGTTTGGCTTGTCCATTCAGGGCTACTGTAGAAACAACACAGCAACTCTGAGGTAGTGGACCCACTCGTTATGTAGACATACACTCACCAGCCACTTTATTGGGTACACCTGTTCAACTGTTCTTTAATGCAAATAGCTAATCAGTTTATCACGTGGCAGCAACTCAATGCATTTAGGCATGTAGACATGGTCAAGATGACCTGCTGAAGTTCAAACTGAGTATCAGAATTGGGAAGAAAGGTGATTTAAGTGACTTTGAACATGGCATGGTTGTTGGTGCCAGACAGGCTGATCTGAGTATCTGAGTATCTGATCTACTGGGATTTTCACACACAACCATCTCTACGGTTTACAGAGGATGGTCCAAAAAAAGGTAAAAATGCCCTGTTGATGTCAGAGGTCAGAGGAGAATGGCCAGACTGGTTCAAGATGATAGAAAGGCACCAGTTACTCAAATAACCACTCATTACAACCAAGGTATGCAGAGGACCATCTATGAATGAACAACACGTCGAACCTTGAAGCAGATGGGAAGACCACACCGGATGCCATTCCTGTCAGCTAAGAACAGGAAACTGAGGCTACAATTCACACAGGCTCACCAAAATTGGACAATAGAAGAATGGTTAAATGTTGCCTGGTCTGATGAGTCTTGATTTCTGCTGTGACATTCAGATGGTAGGGTCAGAATTTGGTGTAAACAACATGAAAGCATGGATCCATCCTGCCTTGTATCAATGGTTCAGGCTGCTGGTGGTGGTTAATAGTGTGGGGGATATTTTCTTGGCACACTCTGGCCCCTTAGTACCAACTGAGCATGGTTTAAACACCACAGCCTACCTGAGTATTGTTGCTGACCGTGGACCACAGTGTACCCATCTTCTGATGGCTACTTCCAGCAGGATAACGCACCATGTCACAAAGCTTTTCTTGGACATGACAATGAGTTCACTGTACTCCAATGGCCTCCACAGTCACCAGATCTCAATCCAATAGAGCACCTTTGGGGTGTGGGGGAGCGGCAGATTCACATCATGGATGTATAGCCGACAAATCTGCAGCAATTGTGTGATGCTATCATGTCAACATGGACCAGAATCTCTGAGGAGTGTTTCCAGCCTCTTCTTGAATCTATGCCACAAAGGCAGTACAGAAGGCAAAAGGGGTCTGACCTGGTACTAGCAAGGTGTACCTGATAAAGTGGCCGATGAGTGTAAATGTCTCATTCTAAGGTAACAAAAACATAACGATTCTTAGTTTCAGGTGATTATACAAATGAAAACATAGTTATGAATATTATACTCCATGTCTGCCAATAGATGCCCCTAAATCCTACACACCGCACCTTTAAGGGCTGGACGATATGGAGGAAATCAAATATCATGACAATTGGTGCTTTCACAAAATATTTACACAATGACATCTTTTAAAAAATAATTTAAAATATATATATAATTATCAGTAATATGGACATAATGACTAAGTGGGTGAAGACAAATAATAGAACGGTTAGAGGTGTTTGATAAGTTCAGAAAATTACATCAATTTACTGTAATGCAGCCTTTAAAACCAGGAAAAGAGAACATTTCCAATATTACAGTAACCAAAATCTAAGACAACTGCATATATAACATCAGTATAATATTGATATATTGCCCAGCCCTAAGTATAAGGTAAAAATTCAATTAATCATAATGTGGATGAAAAAGGACAGCAGAGGAGGTGAAACACTTAGAGGACACCTTCAAGACCACAGAGAATATATTATGCATCGAGATCATTAACCTTGCTAATTGTACCCTGGGAAATACTGAATTGCAGAAGGGTTTGTAGAGATAACTGTTGAAAGCAATTCTCCTCAACATGGTCACTTTTAGCAAGTAAGACAAAACAAATCTTGATAATATCAAGATATTGGTATTTTATCAATATTTCTCAGCCTTAAGTGAAACATTACATCTTAGCACTGAAATACATCTGTTGTTTTGAGGACCAACAGTAGTGGGGTGTAGAAAGATTGTCACCTAATTTGAAGAAATAATTTACAAGAAACACTGTTAAACTCTTACATAACAGTAATTAATAAAACATTTAAAAAACAGCTGCTTTTATGAAGCTTTGATCAGGGTGAACCGTCTTTATTATTAGATGTGGGAAAAACAAACTGGATGGATTCCAACAAATTTGTCAGACCCTAAAAGACACAGTGCTTTTTTCTTTTTTTTTTCTAAAATAAAAATTGATTTTTCCCAGAACTGTTTTATGAGTTCTACGTCCAGTGGACCAGAGCAGCGGCAATCATTTATCTGAATCAGGCTCCAGATTCTGTCCATCTCCCCTCTGTGAAAACTAAACAACGAAGGGGTGGTACTAAGTTGAACTATGATGTATTTTACGCAGGGGTCTCTGTGCGACAATCAGAGGCAGCCTTAAAAGTGAGCTATGGTCACACAAAAGAGCACTCATCGCACGCTCAGCTGTACTATGGACGAAGAGAAAGGGCTGTTACGTAACGCAGTTTGACTTCTGCTTTGTCAACAAATGGCAGAGAGGAGAGAAGCTATCCAGTGCTGTGCGTGGATCCCACCAAACAGCTCCAAACATGGCTCGAAAGGGCCGCTCCGGAGCAGCAGCTTATCCCCCTAATTGAGAAGAGACCCCCACCTACCCCTCCACCCTCCCAACTCTCTTCCATAAACAGCTTCCACGCTGGACAGCAGCCTGGGATTCTACACATTCCTCCACCGAGCTATTTGAAGTTCATTTCAAACAACTGCAGCATAAAAGGAAATGTATGTAACTTACACACTGCAGTCATTATAGGCCTCTAAGCAGGATTACACATTCATGTTGATAATGGATGGAGCTTAAGCTGAGTCTATATGAACGCTGCTTCTATGCCGTAATTATTTGAACCTCACTTAATGAAATATCACAGTAACACAGAGACTTGCAGTGATCCTGAGGTATCGCTGTCATATTCGAGGACATATTCTGTGGATATTTGTGACCTTTAGGGATAAAATGTCCTTTTCTGAGGCAAAAAACAAAAGCACCCGTCACACCAGCCAATGAAAGATGTGTCCCTCGGCGCTTTGAGAGGCTCGCAGCCTGCCAGCGTGTCCATGAGAAGCCCTGACAGTTATTGGACGTGACCATGGCTGGATCCACGGGACAGGGAACACTTGGTTGGCACGTGTGAGGGTCCTGGGGAGGACTGCAGTTGGCCGCACAGACTGTTACAGATGCTGTGTTAGAGAGCCAGCCTTCTTATAACGTGCCTGCTAGGCTTTTAGAGCCAGTGTAATAAGAATGTCAGTAAGCTGACAGTTTACCCAGGGTGATACATCTTCACAGCAAGGGCTCCAGGCTACACTCCAAGAGTGAGAAAGCTTGGATCACAGGCCCCGGAGTGAGGATAAACATTGAACTGAATATTCGAGTAGCCCTGCGGTGTCTCGTTGGAGGGCTTTTAGAGAGTTTACTTTGATAGGCGCAAAGTGAAAAGTTAAAAATATGAAAAGCTTATGAGCAAATAATCATAACTGGGATACAGTAAGTGACATAACAGGAAATAAATCACACAATGACTGCAATAAAAGGATAATTTCCTGAGATAATATACTGGCATTTAATTTGGGAGTATGAATAAGAGACACACATGATGTTCCTTTAATGTCATCACTAGATAACGAGCTCAGCTGTGCACAACAGATTCCTCCTGGCTTAGATAATGGGGCGTACCGCACATTAGGTGAGCTGCGATGACAATTCAAATCATTGTCTGAGAGAGTGCTGAAAGTGTTTCCTCATCTCTGCTGGATGTTTTGACTCCGACGTGGATTGGAAGCTCTGAGTGTGTTCCCTAATATAACTCTCTGAGCGCCTATGTGACAGGACTACTTGATAATTGAGTCATAGGATATGGCGGCTAAACGTGAATATAAACAGCGATGTGATAATCCAGCAATTTTAAGTGCTATGAAGGTATCCTCGTGTGAAATGAGCATGCAGCAGGACTCCAGCGGGCCCCCATCACCCGTCTATTTCAGGAATGCCTGCCCAGTCTGACTTGTCCCATCCCGTCACACCCAGACACAAACACAACAGGCAGCTCCATCAATAACGGCCTGGCTTCATAGGTGGCGGCACAGATATTAGATTTTCATTACTGTTTATTACATGTTGCAGTGAGTGATTTATAAACCTGCTATGCATCACTGTCACTTGATAATTCTGGTGTAGTCTGTGTGGTGATGAGTAAGGACACATGCTGGTTCTTATTAAAATATCTGCCAACAACTGCCAGGATGCTGTTGTTTTCCATCAGCTGCTGACATGTAACACAGGGGAGAAGGGTGGAGGTGCGGTGTTGGTGGAGAGGAGTGTGGCTTAAATCCATCACTGAAGCATAAATTGTCTTTTCACTGCCTTGTTTACATGTGTCCATGATCGGGGGGGCTTCTTTGTGCCACGGACCTTGAAAAGCCAAAGCATAACACTTCACTTCACCATCCACTTCAGCCAATGGCAGCAGATGGAGAAAGCGGATGAGGGGGGAGGAGAGGAGGGGGTTGCTAAGCAACCGGTTGTAACATTAACATGGAGTGAAAACAGAAACCTGGTGTCCAGAGACATCCGTTATTCACAGTAAAGACAAGACTGCTTTCTACAAATACTGTCACTACGAGGGCTTTGGTCCATGTCGTGCTAATATCCAGCTTCACTGAGCAGATGGCATGTGTGAACTCTGACTAATAAATAAGGCTGATTTTAAGAAATATGCCTTAAAAAAAACAGAAGAATATCATTACATTATTTTGCTATTTTCCAGTTTAACTTTGCATTATATTCAGAGGTGCAATTCATAATGGCTGATAATTAGTTTATACTCATTCTGAACACATGGGTTCAGGCCCACACTACAAAGACAATATCCTCTCATGTTGTATGTTTCAAAGTAACAGGTAAAACACACATTTATTTAGCAATGCAAACAAATTCTAATGACATGTGGTGATTAAACTGAAATAAACATATTGTTCATATTTTCTAATATTCTGTGTCAGATTTCCAAACCAAATGAAAATCATCTGGGGAAAACAAGCCCGTGCGATCTGGGGGCCAGCTGATGTTGGGCAAATCTTTGAAATTCAGTTTTGAGATTCATGTTCCCGAGGGTTGCTCCTCTCAAATCTAGGGGGCCTGTGTAACGTGACTCTGAACAAGCTCCATAAAATATTAACAACTGTGCTGGGTTCATACCAACAGGTCCACATACTACAGGTTATCATTCCTGTTTGTCAAGCTAAAAAGACTGAAATGCAACACTTTGACCTTGATTTATTGTGTCTTTGAAAAGTAAGAACTACTGTAGATGTTAGTGGCCTATAAAAGCTGGTGCCAAGCCCCAATCTTGTTTGAATACTGGTCACTCTGAAATCCCACTGACACATATTAAAACACCTGTAAACCCCCAAAATGTCAGAAAAAAATCTTCCTGGAAAACTGAAGCCAGTTAATCCAAAATAAACAAACACAAACTACTGCAAAAATACATTGCACCACACTGGATATTCCCATATGTTGAATTCCTTCAATCCCAAGAAGAAAACGTTACTTCACATAGTTCATATTTAACTTCAATTGCACAACAGTATGTGTGAAAGGTCATAGGGGTTTGGCTGCTCTTTGAGTGACTGATTGGACAAATGGCTCACGGCTGAGCCTCTGGCTAACATGTGAGTTCCATTTACACACCCAAACCCACCACCTTCTCTGTTTAAGTATCTACAACTCCTCTGCTGACATGTTGTCAACCAGGAGTCCGCTTCATACGCTGCTGAACTACTACTGAGTCAACACTCAGCAGTAGCAATGAACAGAGTGGACACAAGCTGTGCCTTCAGAGAGAATACAAATATTGTTTCACTCAGTGCATAGCACTTACAATCATAACAATAACTCTTTGAGGCTTGATCAAACACACACGCAGTCCTTTAACATGTAGCTAATGGAGGTCCTGTTCTTCTTGAGTAAACACTGCCTCGATACACTATCTTTACTAAAAGTGTCTATATGATAAGACAAGCAGAAGAGAGTGTGATATTCTGAAATGTGCTGCCCACATAACAAAGCAAAACAATTTCCCCCCGGGGATTAATAAAGTATTCTGAATCTGAATCTGAATCTGAATCTGAAAGCAGGATTTTGAAGTAAATCAGCCAGACTGCTTTGCCTCTGTCCTTGAAGCAGTTTGATTAATTATTTGTGTTGGGGTTAATATTTTATCAAGCTTGTTAAGCGTCATGTTACTTAGATCCCTTGGAGTAAAAAAGAAACCATGGTTGTAGTAAAATTATGAATGAAAACACAGACAAACAAGACAAATACATCTGCTGAGTTACAGAGGAAACAGACACGGCTCATTGGCAGCGGAGACACAAATTTTGCAATGAGGGCGATTATTCATTTTCTGTTTCTACTGGGATTTAATGGCATCCATAAACTGACGTAGAGTTCATGCTGCACTCAGAAATACTCAGAAATATGCTAAATATGCTGGAATTTAGAGGATTTTTATTGTTGGTGTTTTTAAGTTTACCCGCTGCAGCAATTTAGCTCAAAACTAAGACAACAACCAGTGCTGCTCTGTACTTTCAAAATCCTTATAACTGCAGAATGTACAGGAGGTGAGTATATTTGATTGCCTAAGTGTCTGTATAGGTCTACACTACACTGCTTCGAGGCAGTTGTTCATGTCACATGCTGTTCATTATGAGGTCTCAGGCAGACCTGTTTGTCAGCTAGAACATGAAGTTTAACATTCAAGTCCACTGTGTCAATAACTGCAGAGAATACTCACACTATCTCTGTGCTGTCAGCTGTTCATACTTACAAAGATACCACTGGAATAAGAGGTGGAAAATGAGAAACTCTACATAAATATTCCTCTAAAATAAAATAACAACCTGTTTATTACTACTTAAGAATGCAGCAGTGGGAATCTAATGCACCTCATGGACTGAAACTAGTTCTGCATTCAATTTCACAATGCATTTTCATCCAATCGAAATGGCTGCAGTCTCATTTGACAACACTGTGATGAAAATGACAGTGAAATACTATTCAGTAAACTATTTCTGACACCTCCATGCCGCATAAGATGCATTCCATTAAGCGCATGGTCCTGATGTCACAGCCTTATTGTATGCATGTGGAGTAGCCTGTAGTCTGCTCCCTATGACTCACAATGACAACCGCTAATGAGCCTCACTGCTACCTGCCAACTTACACAAACAACCACGCCAGAGAGAATGAATTAATCTATGTTTTTCATAAATGATGTTAATGGTATTTAACATGATGTAAAGTAGGGGAGCGTTTAATTCCCAGACTTGAGTATTTGGCTTTTCTCCTGGGCATTTAGCTCCAGAGTGCGGCACCCATGGCGGGTCGCATTCCCACTGTATGGATCACTCTGTACTGCAGTAACTGTCCCACAGCCAGAGCGCCTCTCTGCTGAGATGCAAAATCAAAATTGACTCACTCATAAAAGCACTTATGTTTGACAAAGTCTGCTGAACTCACACTAAATGACTGAATGCTGAATAAGAAATGCATTAAGTGCTGCTGCTTTTGCATCAAACGATAATATCACAAAGTCAGCTTTTATGGTGCCAATGTAGCCCAAATAGGTAGACATGGAATAATAATACATTTCCAGAAAAAAATAAAGAGCCTGGGCAGCAGCGACATGCAGCAGTAGTCCTGAGCAGGAACATGCTTACCTCTGTGTGATGGTAATCCAGTGTTATGCTCGCTGCTGCAGACACACTTCACTGGGCTCCGTGCGCCGACGGCTTCTCTCCTCCAGCGTCCTGTCAGCGCTTCACACTCACCGGCCTCAGCTGCGTCAACACCGCCTCACAACACAGCCACCGAGCACCGGGGGCTGGGCCGCCGTCCCTTCAAAATAAAAGCCTGGACTCAGTCACTGCATGATAAAACCGACATAAAGGTTAGAGCTATAGCCACATTAGACCGTTCTCACTTAAAATAGTAGTGATATATATGTCTTTTGACCAGCTGAACAAGCTATGAACACAACACTGACATATTATATCCTAATGGAAAGTTCATAACTACCATGTTAGCCAACAATTAAAGGGGAACACCACCAAAAATGAAGAATTCCAATATGCTATTTCCATAGCCTGGGAAAGTTCAATCAATATACTGTATATGTGAACATAAACTACTCTCTCTCAAAGCCAGAAACCAGAGAAGTAACATCAAACTTGTGATGTTATAGGGTATAAAGTCTGGGCTTGCTCCATAGATGACAGTGAATAGGAGCCTGACTTTGTGAACCAACAGTTTGTTTTCCTTCTTTATATCCAAAATGAGCTTTGTTCTATTGTAGTGTTCTCCGTTGTGAAACAGAAAATATATCCATATAGTCAGAACATTCCTCTACGTGTTCTCATTCAGTACATTTACATGCACAGTTAAGTCGAGCAGTTATGACTCAACTAGGCCATTTACTGTGATTGTGTCAGTATACAAGCATGGTAGGGGGATCTATTCACTGACCGAAGTACGTCCGACTCCACTACCATAGGTGCCCCCCTATCAGCTTGTTAGTATTGGAGCTTTTTCCAGTTGACCTATTACGTCACAGACCAAACAATCAACAAACAAATTAGCTATGGTTAGCTAGCTGCAAACATGGTACCATGGTGGACAACTTTATGGCTCTGTACTCTTCATCCGTACAAATATACATGGCTCCGGATGTAGATTTCGCCATGTTGTTACCAGCTTCTTCTTCTCTTACACTTAATGCTATTTGACTTTCAGGTCAAAGACCAGGGTAGAAACTGTGGAGCATGCGCCGAGTGCCTCAGCCAGTTTGGGTCAGACTGACTGTATACATGCAGTCAGTCTGCACTGACTGACTGCATCTATCTGGGTGTGTTAGTCCAACTTTAAGAAATGTAATTTAGCACAAATTCAGTTAGACAAACTTGTTTACGTACATGTATTTAAAAGGTTTTAGTCAGACCAACACAATAAATTGATTTTCTCTAATGTCATGTGAATGTACTAAGTGTCATCTGAAACCCCAATTCATTGTCTCTGGAGCAGCTCCAGACTTTATACTTGATGACATTACAAATTTGAGTTTTAGTACTCTAGCTTTTGGATTTGGCAGAAGAGTTGTTCATTTTTACTAATATTTTGGACTGTCTTAGACCATGGGAATAACATGTATGGATTTTGAAAATGGGTGTACTTTCTCTTTAATCTCTCTAATTATTTTTCTTGTTTAATCTATTAGTTGTTTGGTCTATAAAATGTGAGAAAATGGTGAAACATGTCAATCAGTGTCAAAGCCCCAGATGACATCCTCATGTCTTTTGTCCACAACCCAAAGATACTCACTTCTCAAATTAGTTGGCGAATAATATAATAGTTGACAACTAATCAATTAATTGTTGCAGCTCTAAAAGAGATGCACTGACAAATAACCTAAACTTTATAATGGTGATTCCATATGTAGCTTACAGTATTACAAATGAGCCTGACTAATATTAGATCTGATTTAATCTAGTGCGTGTCATCATGATTCACTGTCTCACAACTAAAATGTACCCACTAATGGATTCAAAATATAGTACTGTGCTACTGAATTTTTTTCTAGCTTCAAAAGTTTCCGTTGTCAGACCAGAAAATGAATTTTTTGAGAGTTGTGATGACCTTTGTCATATTTGGGTAGATGCAGGCAACAGCATGTGTGACACAGGTCACAGGAAAGACACTTGGTGACTAATTTTGGTTTCCAAAGAAGCTAACAAATTAAGATCTGATCTGTAAAATGTATATGCTAGCCTCAACCTTTCACCTGTAAGAGTCAAAGCATTAAAGCGGATTATTCATAAATAATTAAATAAGAACAACAAAAAACTTGAGCACATTCTTACTGACTGGAAAACTGTTACATACACCGATCAGCCAAAACATTAAAACTACTAGTGAGGGATGTGAATAAAACTGATCATCTTGTTACAATGCAGTGTTCTGCAGGGAAACCTTTGGTCCTGTGGAGGCATGGACACAGGACCTCTGAGGGTTACCTGTGGCACCGGGGTGCTGATGGCCGATCCTTGAGTCCTGTGGGTTGTGAAGTCTGGTACTGCATGTCCCACAGATGCTCAATCAGATTAGGATCTGGGAAATCTGGAGGCTGGGTCATACCTTGAGCTCTTTGTCACGTTCCTCGGGTCATTCCTGAGCAGATTTTGAGGTGTGGTACGGTGGGTGGTTCTGCTGGGGGGCCTCTGCCATCAAAAAGTGTTGTTGCCATGAAGGTGTGTACTTGATTTACTGCAGGGCTTGGGTGGGTTGAGTGTATCAGGTGGCATCTCCATGAATGCCAGGACCCAAGGTTTCCCAGCAGTCAGGGACATGATCAGAGTTATTTTCTTCATCTGTCAGTGGTTTTAATGTTTTGGCTGATCAGTGAGGAATAAAATTAGAAATAAGATGAATACTTTTTTAAACCCTAAATCTATAGAGCAAGTGATAAAATAACAAAACATGCCTGTAGCTGTGCTACTACAAATGTCGTCGGAAATATAGATATATTTTTCACTTTAATGTTGTGTGTTCATCAGTTAAGACTTTACTTTGAAAGTTTTAACCAGAAGTCCTGGCTGGTAACACTCCCTCACACTTTGTACATGTGTCTCCCATCCCAGAGCTGTAGATGGGACAGTTTGGGCAGTCAGACTTCATTCATATTCATAACAATGAAGTAATATATAATTCCATTAAATTGTTGCATGCTCAATGAGATCAAATCAACTTGGAAAAGTGTTCACATACATGGCAAATATGTAAGTGAAACCCACCTTTAAACGAAGAATATGGAGCACCATCCAGTGACCAGATCTCATATTGCACCAGAAAACCACTGGGAGTTGCAAAGCAGCCAATCAGAATAACAAGAACTCATTCAAACAAATAAACTATCTTTATATTTCATTATGAAAAGAAGAAGCTACATAAAATCTGATGTACAACAAATCTGACGTTCTAAAGGCTTTCATTCATTCATTTGATCATCCATGAATGAATTCTTCGCTATTAAAAAAGATATACAAATATTGCCTCCAAACTGTAAGCCCTTCAAAAAGTATAATGGTGACATCATCTGAGGTAAAATAAGTACAATATAATAGCAAAACAACCCACAATTAAGTATGAACATAGAAAATAAAAGGAAGGATTTCTAATAACATAGTAACAAATAATAATACATTTTAGATATTTCAACACACAACACTTAAAACCTATAACAAACAGAACTTAAGTACTCTAAACCTATAAGAAGTCTTGTTAGGATACTTAACGACAATGACAGTAAAATCTAAATGTTCCAGAAATATTACAGGTGAAAAACATCACACGTTTTTACAATAAAACATATGATAGCATAAACACTGAATATCACAGACCCACAGACCCACAGACCCACACACACACACACCAACACAATGATACATAAATCAATAAAAGGTTAACAAACAAAATAAAAAAACTGTCTCTGTGTGAGTATTCATCTTGTCAAAATCCTGTTTGTTTACACTGTCTTTCTAACTCCTCCATCTCTATTAAAATACTTATAACTTTATAATCTAAATTCAGCAGAAGCCGATGTGTCAATCACCGCAGGCGGCGAGGTACAGGAGGTGCTGCGTCTGTGTGTCTCTGAGTGGGTCTTTGAGGAAGTGCTCGCGTCGGGCAGGATATGTAGCGCTCATGCATCTTCTCTGGCACCCTACGGGAAACAGACAGTTTCATGAGGTCATTGACTATAATGCAACAGCAACAGTACATACAGTAAAGGGTGGATAACTGTGTAATCATCACTTTCAGTTGAACTCGCAAGTTCACCCACGCAGTCTCACCAGACGCACCAGCACCTCAAACTTTCTTGGCATGGTGTAGGTCAGTGATTGTAACTTGCAGCCTGCCAAAGCTTTCCCTCTGGCCCACAAAGTAATAATTAATTCAGAAAATGTGATAAGGAACCCTAAAAAGAATTTAGATGGAATTAAATTTATTACGCTAGGGATAATTTACCAACCCAAAATATGTGCGTTTGACCCACAGGCACCTAAGAGGTTATAAATTTGTGCGCTATAAGTGGTAGTGATGCGACAGGTTTGAGTATGCTTGCTAGAAAAATGTCAAAACACCAAATGTCTAAGTGACAAAGCAGCAGGCAGAGTAAGTTATTAATAACTGAAAGAGACAGTGTGCACTAGTTCACCTTCCACTTCCCCTCTCTATGTCACATTCTCTTTCTCGCTCTCACACACACTCACACACACACAGGGACAAACTCAATGCTCTAATTCAACATATAGTTTGTTTTTTTCTCGTGATCTCATTTAACATTTCATTTGATTTAATTTTAAACAGTGATAAACTACTTCTCTCTCTCTCTGTCTCTCTCCAAATGTAGTTGATTCATTATTATGATGCCTACATTTATTTAAGAAACATTATTTATTTGTTCATTCATTATCCGTAACTGCTTATCGTGTTAGGGGTTGTGAGGGTACTGGAACCTATTCCAGCTGACACTGGGCAAGAAGTGGGGTGCAACAGGGTGCTGGACAGTTTACCAGACTATCACAGGGCTGATGCATAAAGACAGGCAACCATTCATGCTGAAATTCACACCAAAAGGCAATTTAGAGTCACCAGTTAGCCTAGCCTGCATGTCTTTGGACTGTGAGAGGAAGCCAGAGTACTCGGAGGGAACCCACACTGACATGGGGAGAACATGCAAACTCCACACAGAAGTGCTCCCCCACCCCAGGGCTAGCATCGTCCCCTCACAGCAAGAGGGTTCTTGCTGTGAGGGGACAATGCTAGCACTGCACCACCGTGCCACTGAAATATTACTTAGTCCATTCTAAATCTCTCAATTGAAAAAACTACTAAGCTATCGAAGTTTGCTGAACTTGGCTGATGATTAATGCATTGTTGGAATTTCAACATCACGCTTATGTGAAAAGCCAGACATGCAACTGCCATATTACTCTGTTACTGTTGTATTTGCATGCCAACTGAACAGACTGATGAAACATCTCCCTCTCTGACACACACACACACACACACACACACACACAGAATTACATAAGTAGTTATGATGAGTTTAGAGACTTAATGTTCACGAAGAAGTAAGATTCTTCACGTACAAATGGCATCATAAACAAGAAACAAAGATGACATATACAACACACTATAATACCATAAATATGTGTTCAACAACTGAATAAACTAGAAGTGTATCAGAGTTTATACCTGGTATGGTGTGGTACACACTGAGATGTTACCCACATTAGTTTTTGAAGATAAGACTTCTATCATTTAAGATAATCAGACTGCTGAGTTTCTGAAAGTTACAGGAATTCAGTGCAGTTATAGTTAACAATCAGACCACTTTTAGCATCACTTTGATCTGAGCTTTCATTTTAAAATGTTGTCAGAATGTGCTCTCTCACCTCTGTGTAGATATTTATGTGTTTTCACAGAATGAACATTAGCGCCTTCAACGCTGTCTCACTTTGGCTTCCTCCAAAATGCTGAAATGCACAGCTGTGAATCACTGGTGGGTGAACATTTCTTTTTTTATTACGACTGTCACTTACAGCAGCCTGCAGGTTCTATACTGGTCTCTCTATATTTTTTCTGTCACATGCATATTGCTCAGTGCTGTACTGTTGGGCATTGTAACATCAGTAAACACATTCACTGGTCTTTAAACTGACCTTTCTGGGACCCGTGGAGGAATTCTAGGTGGAGAAGTAAAGGGAGGAGCATCGGAGGGCCGCGGAGGTCGTGGTGGAGGAGGAAGATTTTCTATTGTGTCCTTTAGAAAGAAAAAAAACAATATATAAATTACTGGATCAATGGAAATTTCATCCACACCTTTTTTGATTATTGATAAATAGATTAGGTAATTTTTCATGTAAATGAGCTCCGTTTATATAGTGCCTTTAACTTCAGCGCTTCACAATTTACTTCTCACTCATCCATTCGCACTCACACTCATAAACCAAATTGAATCTTCACTTCACGCTCTTGTGTTGTGGCACACTCGACCCTGTCCTCTGCACTAGTAACATCCATGACATGTCTACACGAGGCAGACAAAGTCTAGTGTTCAGTTTTATTCCGTAGTCACTGGCTATGTCAGTTCTTCAGTTCCTGAAATACTTACAAGTACAAATCTACTTGAAGTTTCAAAAGTTGTTAAAGTACTCAAACTGCAAGACCCACATTTTCTTTCTTGTGAAATCTTTGAAGCTTGTCACGTATTGCTCAATGGTTTCTCAGAAATCACTTGACTGGCTGTAATCAGAATGGTGATGGGTTTTTTTCCTGCAGATTTAAATTTTGATGCTCTTATTGGAACCCCGTATTCATATCAAAAGGGTGTGATGAAGGTCCATAGGCCTGCATTGATTACTGAATCTAATCTTTAATTTTTATTTTTGATTGATCGATTAATAATTTAGTCTATCTAAGGTTATTACAATTTCACTAAAGTGCAAGGTAAAATCTTTAAAGTACTTGTTTTGTCCGACCAACAGTATAATACTACAGTATATCAAGCATTTATGGATCTATACAGTATATACATCCAGAAATGCAGCAAATCTTCAAAAATGACAAGCTAACTAGAGAGTGTTTGACATTTCTGCTTGAAATGGGGCTGCTGTGGCTCAGGAGGAAGAGCGGGCTGTCCTTTAATCACAAGGTTGGCAGAAGTGCCCTTGAGCTAGACACTGAACCCCAAGTTGCTTCCAATGGGCAGGATCTTGCATTGGTGTATAGACACTAATTCAGCCATTAAAAGCCTGTCATTGAGGGGCTAACTGTCCAGTGTAACACTTTGTGATGCTGAAGGAGTTACGTTTGTGTCAGGTGAGGATTGTTGTTTTCACACGCAGTGAAAATGCAAATGCTCATGTTGTTAATTCGAGCTCACCTCAAAGTCAGGCTCTGTCCCACTGCTGTAGCTAAAGGTGCTGTGAGTGCTGAGTCTGTTGCTCTCAGTACCTGGTGAGAAGAAACACAAGGTTAATGCGGAAATAAGACACGTGATTGCAAATGTTTCTCTGAGGTTAGTGCTTGTGGTGAATTATGCTGTAAGACCACTTCACCAAATGTGGATAAAAATATCTGTCTGAGTCTTGCAACAAAGATGTTACAGTGTACAACATGTCTGCAGGGAGAGGTATGAGCGATCACAGTGAGAATAAACAGAGAACAGACGGACTCATTCCACGGGTTTGAGAATCATGAGGCAAATTCTTCGAACTCTGGCAACCTATCAGTGCATTTGAAAGCATGGTGTTGGAGCTCTTCTGATATTTACATGCAATTTTCTGATATTTTTATTTAGCTTTAAGCAAGCTTTTGTGAAAAAAAAAAGATACAAAGCACAGGAGATTAAAGTAGCAGTTCCTTCATAAAAAATACAAGTAACTAAGAATTCATACTGAACAATAGTTCCATGCCCATACTATTCTAAGCCAGCTCATATGAAAACAACATAAACATAAAAGTAGTCGTGAAAAACCCTGAAAGAACAAACAATATAACTTAAACACACCGTGACTGTTAAGGATTAATTATGTCTCTGATAAGAGGCTGACAGATCTTATCCAAGGCCCGTCTTTAACAAAGAACCTGAGTTTGTCAAACAGTAATCTGACTTTGGGAACTTTCTGTTTCCTCTAAAACACACTTTTTCTTTTTTAGCTCAGCTGTAGGATGGTTGGCAGCTGAAGGATTGTTGTTATATCTCTCTATAAGTGTAAAAGTGAAATCTGAAACTCATTCAAAATGTTATATGGGCCAATAGAAGTAGTTCACTGACATCTATCACAGGGCAAAGCACTGAAGCTGATTTGCTGTCTGGAGAGTTTTCCAGAAATCAGGTGTGTAATTTTGTCTTTGAATAACTGAGTCTGTGAATGACTTTTAATCTGAGACGATGCCTAGAATAAACAGAACAAGTGTGAATCTCCTCAAGACTAATTACCCAAAGCTCCTCAGAGATGTGTTTTCCCTGTATTTTCTCGTATTTGATCTCGTTCGCATTCATAGAGGGAGTGTTAACAGATTGAAAGACATCATAGCGAAAGGGCGCAGTCATAGCAGGATTTATCTGTAAGTATGTCAAGTTTAGGGTGTTAAGTCTTTTTTTCAGAAGTGGTTGTGAGGGTGTAGTTTCTGATTAGCAGGAATTTAAAGACACTACTGGGAAATCCATGTTTTCCTTGCAACTGAGCAACAGCCACATTCAGGAACAGGCCACCAAAAGAAATACCTGACACATTGTGTGTCATACTGTAAAGAAACAAAATAAGGAAGCTAGGGCTTGTTAAGTGTTGTGAAACAAAGCTCTGAGAAAAGGTCTCAACCTAAAAATGTAAGGGAGGAAATCTAAAGCGTTCATATCTCTCACACGTAATGGGACGGCAACCATTATCATGACTATTACCATTTCTTTTAGACAAAGGTAGGCAGGACACAGGAATAACGTAGTGTCTTATTTAGTATGAAGTCAGAAGAAATTTGCTTACTGACAAACATCCCTTTAGTTGCTGGTATGAAAAAAAACATTCTAGAGTTAAGTCTGTTCAGTCCACTTCTTAATCTAGTTTTGGATTATTCCACTGGATTTAACTTCAAGCATTTTTACCTCCCACTGCCAAACTGGTGCCCAGTTGGGTAAATAGGACAAAAAAAAAAACCTTCAAGCTTTTTTATAAAAAGTTTCAACAGTTTCACATGTTGGTGCCTCAAATATCACTGCTGCCTCCAAGTGCCACTATGTAAGTCCTGAGCATCCCTTCTGAGTTCATTTAGCAACAACCTGAGAGTGATGTATAGAAAGGATTGACTGATGATCAGAACTGGGATTCAGGGAGTCCTTAGTCACTAATTCTGCTCTATCTCCTCACTTTTTTTTTAAGACAAACCAAAGGGACACATAAAATTATGAAGTGCGTAATAAACAGCTATTTTCTCTTCCTGCTTGCCTGCGTCATGTGGAGACTCAAACAAGCAAGCAGGTGCAGACACCAATAGCAAGTCACCAGTCCATCACAAAACAACAATCACTCAAAGTAGTTTATTCAACATTGCTCCTGACAGGTATGTAATTGGAAAGTGAAGCGAAAGCTATGCAAACACAAGAAGAAAGTGCAAGAACTGAGAAACTGCACTTTGGTCTTGTTTAGTTACATATCTGAGCAAACAGCAACCTCAAGGGCTGAAAAATGAAGCTATGTGCCAAAACTGCAGTTCCCTTAATGGCCACTTGAGGCTGACCTCAAAAACGAGTCAGTCCCCATAGACCACCTGAGGCCGGTTCTACGCAGGGGCAAGAGGGGGAAATGCCCCCTTAAACAAATGTCTTGCCCCCTCAAATCAAATCCGCCGAAAAAAATCACAAAACAGAAAAGTTTTCTCATCTGTCTCCACTCCACGCCGTGCTTTGTGCCGGCTGTGTGTGATCTACTGTCTGCAAAGACCCTCTCCCCAGTAAACACCCAATCACTATTTAGTATGCAAATGATGCATCGGCGTCAGGTTTCTCAGTCTCAGTGAGGCAGAATGCAGCAGTAAAGTGAAGCGTCTCGTGTCGTGAGATACTTAATATATAGTTAACAACAAAAAACAAAAGTAAATATAGCAGTGTGAGCATAGAGAGTGAGCCTGTCAGTGCGAACGTTTCTTTAATCACACAAGCACAGCGAGAGATGAGTGCCTGCTGCATGTCACATGCTGAGGACAAATGCCCTGTGTGTGCCAGACCCCTACATAAAGCCCCACCCAGCCTCTAGTTCTGCATGCTGTTTTTTTGATAATCACAGCGATTTTTACAAAGCTTTTATTAACTTTTCAGTCCTGCAGCTTTCAGCAGCTCAAAGGAGAGTGGAGTGAAGAGAAATCTATTAAATTGCTAACAAAAAACAAAACAAAAAAATGACAAAAAACCCCAAAACAAAACAAAACAAAACAAAAAAATATAAAATGTTCTGCTCTAGCCTATATCTGTTGTGTTTGTTAGTTCTGTTAGTTTGGTTTTGGTTATTTTTGTAAATACTGGCTATAGTGAGGTTATTGTAATTATTAGGTTCAAATTTATTTCATATGTCTAGATGCCTAATGGGGGTGGCACAGTGGTGTGGTTAGCACTGTCGCCTCACAGCAAGAGGGTTGCCGGTTCGATCCCGGGTGTGGGAGCCCTTCTGTGCGGAGTTTGCATGTTCTCCCCGTGTCAGCGTGGGTTCTCTCCGGGCACTCCGGCTTCCTCCCACAGTCCAAAGACATGCACATTGGGGACTAGGTTAATTGATAACTCTAAATTGTCCATAGGTGTGAATGTGAGTGTGAATGTGTCAGCCCTGCGATAGTCTGGCGGCCTGTCCAGGGTGTACCCTGCCTCTCGCCCGATGTCAGCTGGGATAGGCTCCAGCCCCCCCGCGACCCTCAAGAGGATGAAGCGGTTAGAAGATGAATGAATGAATGAATGAATGAATAGATGCCTAAAGGCCATCCAATAAGATAAATGTTAAGATGTTGGTTGTGCCTGGATGAAGGATATTTTTATTTAATTTTTTCTTAATTTTTATTTTATTTTTTGTTTATTTTATTTTTCAGTTTTCCTCCCTGAGAGATTGCCACTTTATTGTGGTCAGGGGGTCTGCGTGCCTCAGTGACCCTAAGAGCTATACCAGCAGGAGCTTAGTCTTCAGGTGGGACACCCAAGTTGGACAGGTCTTAGGGTAGAGGCCTGACAAAGTGCAGTCCATTTCTTTAGGTTGGGGGTTGGACACACAGCTAACAACAACCAAATTCCATGTAGAAAACACTGTTATCAACAACAAAACAAGCGGCGAGCACATTTGAGACCACGGTGCTTTGACACCCTCTATAGGGCACTCACACAGTGTCCCCACATCCTGCAAGTGAGTGAGTGAGTGAGTGAGTGACCTTTATTTGTCAGCTCTACCTATGGCAAAACTGTGCTGGAGCATGATGCCCCCTTCACATTTATGACTGCCCCCTCATATATGCCTGCCTAGAACCGGGCTTGAGACCACCATGTTGCAATGCCCATATTTACAGCAGAAATGACCATGTTTACAGCCTGGTACAAAAAAAAAACCCAGCTTTGGTCTCTATAGCTAATTTCCCTTTTCATGACAACAGTATGGGAGGTGAATTTTTCAGTCACCTGTTTGAATGTTATTAAAGATATACAGGATGTGCAGGATTTTCCTAAAAACAATGTATAAACTCATACATAAGTAACCTCTCTTAATATCACTTATGACCCATTAGAAGTGTGTAGCAGTGTATTTTTCTGTAGAGAATCTTCTCGCCTGTATTTTCTCCTTTTCTCTGTGCTCAGGATGTTTGTGGGCGCCCCACAGCGCACAGGTGAGGTTGGGGCTTTATAAAAAAAGTAGCAACCAGGTGCCAGACTGAAGCAGCATGCATCAAAGAGACACAGCAAATAAAAAATGCAAATATTGCAAGGTGAAACGCCAAACAAGAGTGAAAGTGGGGTTGGCTTTTATCTTCACTTTCGCTGGTGAACAACCGACAATTCTGCATAGTATACTTTACAGCTTAAAGTTATGTATAATGAAGGGTGGGATCGCTTTAAATGACAGGCTGTCAACAGATAGTGTTCTTGGGCTCCACCCTATTCTCCAAACATGATCAGTTTTGACTCCAAAAATCCAAGATGGCAAAATGCCAAACCATGTCAAAGCAGTCCTTAGAGGAGTCTACAAACCAATGGCTGACATCACTGTGGCTAATCCATTATTTTTATACAGTCTGTGGTTCTGACCACTGAGCCACGGTGTTGCAGAACAAACAAATAAAGAAGCATTAGGACTCACTGGATGTGCTGGACGTGCTGCCTGTTTTCCAGCTGCCTCTCTGGATAACCTGAGTCGCTGGGGGAGGTGGTGCCACCATTCTGGGTGCTGGCTCATACACAGCACACTCTAATGTCACACCGGAACCCCAGCCCAAGCTCCTCTGCAGCGGAGCAGATATCTCGTAATCTAAGAGGGGAGAGATCACATCAAATATTAGCACTTTTTATAACAACAGGATGTTTTTTTTTGATTTGCACTTCCCATGAATTAATCATCGAATAACTGCAAAACACACTTAAAGTCAGTTCATTGTGTAGATAAATATTACAGCCGCATTAGAGCCATTTCATTCATAATAAATATAATAAATATTAAAAAATAATTATTATACCAAGGTCCTTTCCGGACTTTTCTCTCTCTTTGTGACGTCTGGTGATGCTGTCTCGTAATTTCTTCAGATTTTCCTTAAGAAAAAAGAAAAAAAGCACACACAACACATGTTAGATCTATTTATTGAGCACTACTCAGCACCTGACAGACCATAAAGTTTGTAGAGTAGATGTACCTGCTGATAGCGTATGGAGCTAGACCTCCGTTCATGGTCAAATTGCCAGGCCTTGAACTCCTGGACGGCCTCATCCACAGTAATTTCCCCCACTTTCACCCTCTCCTGCAGAGATATGAGCTGCCTCTGTCCAGGTGTCTTCATCCCAGCATAAGGGTCATAAACAGAAGAGGGGGCATCCACCGCAGGCCGAGCTGAATGGGTGGAAAAGGTTGACATTAAACAAAAACAGAGGAGTTATCAACAAATGTGAATGTTTGCACTCTGCATTATTTCATGCCCATGAATAGCAGAAAATATGAAGTGAAAGTAAAAGTCAGAGTCAAAGAGGCACTGATGTGTGAAGCACAGCATTTTGATCAGGTCTGTAGTGTCTCTGGGTACAAGTTAACAAACTGGAATATTGAAATAACAAAAACCTGCCTAACCAGCCTGCCATAATAAGCACAGTATATTGTATAGGGGCTTGTGAAACCAGTTAAAACTTCGAACCGAAAGGGTAATTCCCCCTGACTGACATTTCTCAAAAATAGTGTTCATATCGCCTATCTCCTCTCTTACAGTTGCACAAGAAATGTGAACAGCAAATTGTATTTTCATTCACTGTCTACAAAAAAACGAGGTGGTTATGCTAATAGGCCCACACGCAATCAACAAGCATGAATTTGCAATAGTCACACACAAGCATGGATCCACATGTTGATGTATTCACACACACACACACACACACACACACACACACACACACACACACACACACACACACACACTAACATTTGTCACTAGTCCACTGATGCCTCCCTACAACAACCAGTGCATGAGTTATGAAAGAGGGCATGGCAAAATGGTGTGTGTATGTGTATCTCTGTATGTGTGTGTCTTTCTTTCGAGTTTGGTTATGTAATGTGAATCTGTTTAGAAGTTGTTATGGGCTCATAACCCACTGTGCCCTCCCCATTGGCTATCAGCTATCCTTTGGCTCATGACAAATCTTTCCACAAAATCTTGTGCAAGTCTGTGAATCCATTTGGAAGTTATGCATCTTTTTTTTTTTTTACAGGCCACTCTCACTGTCCCCATACCAAAGACTGTATAAAAAAACGCAGCAACCATGATGTCACCCACTCCGCAAATTTGAAAAGAGGTTTACATGATTAAATCACCAAAATATTTTCCTAATTCATAATTAACTCAACCTTCTTTAATTAACAACTTTCAGTGTAGTAAATTGCCTGTTCAATTTGCCTTTTCAATATTTTACAAAACAAAAAAATATACATGTTTGGCTCCATCCACAATGAGGCTGAACACAACCAGTGACATTATCAACAGTTTTACGGTGGTCAAATCAACTTAAAATGTAACTGATTAAAAACAGACTTGAAAAAAAGATTGTCAGTGCTATTTTCAATTATTTAAAATGTGCTTTACCTGCAGGATATCCCATTTCCATTGTTTTATTCTGCGACGTACCTTTATCTGAAAATACTGTCAAAAATATTGTGTTATCTATTTTTGTCTGGAGAGAAATTTTATTAAATTTGATGTGTAGAGAGAATATTTGGTGAAAGAAAAAGAGACAAGAGCGTATTACCTCTAGAGATGTAGGTCATAGGCTTTTCAGGTTCAGACTCAGGCTCAGGTCTGGGGATGGGGGCTGGTGGACGGTTCAGGATTCTCGGGTTATATGTGCCATTTGCATCCACAGTATCATAGATATCCTCTGGGAAGATATCGTATGGATCCTCCTCTTCTTCAATTTGATCTAAGTCATTATGACTGTCTTTTTCCTCTTCCTCATTTTTAAGGTACTCGCTGTTGCCCACGTCTACACTGGCATGTGGTTTTGCTGAGGGACACAATGTAACTGCATTACCCATACTATATTACGTTTAATGTGCCATATTATAAATGTTTCCATTTAAAGGTCCAGTGTGTAGGATTTCAGAAGTTATATTGGCAAAAATGGAGAATAATATAATAAGGATATTTTCTTCAGTGTATAATCAAGAATCACTGTGTTTTCGTTACCGAGGCATTTATATCTACATAGGAAGCGGGTTCTTGTCCACAGATATTGCCATGTTGCCCTGCCATGTTACTAGCAGTAGCCCACAATGGAAAAAAAACACAAAAACTGGCTCTAGATAGGGCCATTTGTGGTTTCACGTCCGCCACCGTAGTAAGCAGCCCCTCTGTGATGAGCAGTGTCAGAACACTAATTTTTAAACATGAAATTGTTTCACTCAGTGTTTTTACCAGTTTAAATCACCAGGTCTGTTTGTTTTGGAGAGGAAGAGAGCTCAGTGGATAATTCAGCTCCAGATAGTTTGGTAAAAACCTCAGTTATCAGAGATAGCAGAGAAAAAGTTGAGGTCTGAGGTGCTGGTCTAGCGGCCAATCTGCCACGTGCTGAACAGCTTAGGACAAACCCTGATTTGTAACATTAAACTGCTTTATTCAGTCTTCTTACCAGTTCTAATCACAGAGTCTGTTTGTTTTGGAGAGGAAGGGACTGAGAATTCTTGCCGGGTGAAGTTTCGGCTGGTTGGAATCTACAATCCTCACCACAAGATGCCACTGAACCCCTCTGTTTCCTTTTAAGTCTACACACTGGACCTTTAAGATCATTGTTATTAAAATGTGTACCTTGGAAGAACTTCCTAAGCATAGCTTCCTCTGGGTTCTCATCTACTGCAGTCATCACCTCATCTGAAAACAACAACAAAAAGCATCATCAGTATCAGCAACAGTTTAACCACACATTTAGTCTAAAAAAACAAACACATGTTAGTCTTACATAGGTCCTCTGCACATTCTGGATTAATCCCAAGCATTGACTCATATATGTCCTCTGAGCAACCTGAGTACTTCATCATGATATCTTGAGAGGCAGCTGACATCGACTCATACACCTCTCCTCCCTCCTCTGTGTTGATTGAGTCCTCAATGTGACACTTGAGCATGTCTGCTGTCTCCTAAATTTGTTTGAACACAACAGAGAGGCAGACAATGAGTAAAAAGATCCAAGAACCTGACTGTCAGAAGAAATTATCCAACACTTTGTTGGATACTACATAAAAATAAGTTCACCACTGGACTTACAACAAATTCATCCATGAACTGTCTGAGGTCAGAGAAGCCACTCTTCTCCGCGAGCGTGTTTGGGTAGTCTCCAGACTTGTTCATCACGCTGTAAGCCTGCAGAGCCCCGGGACACTGAAGGAGAATGGTGGTCAGCTTCTTCAGGCCGTACTTAGCAGCAAAGTGAAGCAGCGTGGGAAGCTCCTCGTCACGCTGATCTGAAGGACAAAAAGCAAATCAGATAAAACCATTTGAATGACTGTGTATTGACTCATAAAAGCTGTTTGCACTCTCTGAGGTTTCATCGTAATAGAACAAACAGGCTTTGCAGATCTGGATAATTATGCTTTCAAATACTTCCAGATATGTTCTCAGGATACATCTGCAACAACAGCACATCTGCCCCCAACTTTGAGAAATTATTTGTTGAATGACCCCAAATACATCAGCTTTGGCAATTAACAGAACAAGAAATCAGAGTTTTGTACTCACATGTCGCCATATTGTCTTCTTCAATCTGTCTGATTCCAAACAGCTGAAGGCTAGTGGCAGGCATCCTGGATTTTAGCGAGTCAGTTAGCATTTTGTCCAGAGATTCTTTTGCATTGGACGTCAAGTTGAAGGCCTGAAAGTACAAAATAACTTACATAAACTTGAGAGCTACTAACATTGGCAAAAACAGCACTGTTTACTATAAGACATATTGTCTTGCCTGGCAGATGAAGTTAACGGGATCAGTAGCATTTTCAAGACAGCGACTGACTTCTTGCATATTTGTATAATATGTAACAGGACTCAGGCTGACACAGGACTGGTCAGTGTACATGGTGAGTGAAACCACTCCAGCAGGCATATCTAGGGGAAAAAATACAGAAAACATAGTGATATAAGTTTTCAAGATCTTGCCATCAACGCTGAAAAAAGTTTGTGGTCACATGATTTCCTGGGGATACTTACCCGGTGCAGCAACACTTATAGTGTATTCATTCTCCACTGTCCCTGGGACCCTTTTTGCAGCTCCATTTTCAGGTGAAAACTCCACCTGAGGTACTGACCCATCATCTACTTTATGCGTGAAAATGATAAAAAGTTTCTCACGATCCTTTAAAAAAAGGGAAAACAGAATTAATATAGCTTTGCAGTAATTATTTTTAACTAGGACATGATAAATATTTCTGCATTTAATTAATTCTCACACACAATAAGTTAAGAAAAAGTGGGAATTACTGTTTGTTAACACACTCGCTACATAAGCTCTGATTCATACTTATATTATCACTGATGTTTTTATGATGTTATTACTTCAGTCTTACCCCGCACAGAACTCTGTTTGGTTGAACGGTAAGACAGGTGAGCTGCGTGGGTGAACTAAGTTCCCCAATCGTTGAATTCCCTGTGCTCACTGACTCTTCACCCTTCAGGACAGTTTCTTGTTGCTGTTCTGACTCCACTTCCTCTGTATTATCAGTGGTCGGATTTTCAGTTGGAGAGGCTGCTGTGACCTGAAACTCTGCTGCTGCTACAGCTTCACTCTCACGTTCAGCTTCAACTTGTCTGCCTTTAAATTAAAACAAAAAAACAAAAAAAAACAAGGAAATTAAAAAGCACTAAAAAGCATTTTCCCCATAGACCACCATTATAAAAGTGACGTCTGTAAAACTGTTGACATGACACCTCAAACTGCAAACAAGGTCAGTTATGACTCTTTCTATTCTGAATTTTTGATCCACGGAGGTCTAATATTTGTAAAAACTTTACTGAGCAGAGAAAAGAGATTTAAAAAATGTATGACATTATCACAATGTAAAGTTCATGAGCTGAGCAGGAACTTGCATATTCAGTGTCTGCATAATGCGGAGGTAAACCAAGAAACTAGAAACTCTTTTTGGCGTATGCACCAGGCAAGCAGTTAGACTGAACAGGCGACAGCTTGGGGTTTGCTATCTAGTTATTATTAGATATCTATGTTCTATGGTCACCTACATTTTCTGCGTAGCTTAAACGTGTTTTTATTCAGCCCTCAATTATTCAGAAAGGGCTAAAGGGCTAAAAGTTAACGCAGTTTTCCCCATTACACCTGCAGATCAAGGGAAAACTGCTAGTTCTGTGGATTAATCTTATTAACCAGATCATTGTTTCCAGAAAGGCAAGATAAATAAACATTTCTTGTCCAATCTTGACCACCAGATATGGCATGAAATTTGATTTACTTTCGTTGCAGTGGAGCAGAGTTCGATATCTCACACCTTTACTACATAAATCTGCAAATGGGTAAGTGAGATACCATAATATGTGTTTATGTAATTTAGGTGATCTGTCTCTTTTATAGATTTTGTTTGCTCTTTGAGCCTCTAAGAAGCTTATCAGAATTTTAAATAGTTGTAAGCTGTTGAGCTTTGGGAAAGAAGAATTAATTCAATGTGATAGGTTTTGCATACTGTCAGCGATGGACTCCAGAATGGTGGAGATGTAAAGAGCTGGCTCGTCCTCAGCATAGAGTTTTCTCCAACTGGGCCAGTCTTCGAAGCAGTCCGCCGGTACTTCATCCTCTGGCACACCACACAGCAGCGCCACCACTCTATGTGGAGGATAAAGGAGTCTCTGAAGTGCTCCCTCCAGCTCATAGCCATACAGCATGTCCAGGAGTGCTCCTGTGATGAGCAGCACAACGCACTTGCAGCTTTGGAAACATTCAAAGTCGTATCCGTGGTGCTGATCAGCTGGGTCGACTGCGTACAGCAAAATAGACCTTTTGCGGAATTTTCTGGAGGATTTCAAGATCTGCTGCAAATATGTCGCCCATTCCTGTGCCTCAGTCGTGTGCAGAATTAACAGCTCAGGTGCTGAAAGTGAATCAGATTTTCCTGAAATGACAAGCATATTACAGTGTGATTATTACATACAGTGCATGCATTCAAACAGTCTCAGAACTGCCCTACTGAAATGTCAAATTGGAAACTTTTGATCATTAGTTCCTTAAAAACTGCTGATTCAGCCTGACCACGTGAAATGATTCACAACACTGTAATCAGCTCAAACATTACGCTAATGACATG
Organism: Epinephelus moara; assembly: GCF_006386435.1. NCBI lineage: Eukaryota > Metazoa > Chordata > Actinopteri > Perciformes > Serranidae > Epinephelus > Epinephelus moara. Next base: position 12,491,715 of record NC_065524.1, read on the forward strand.
ACACTGGTCATATTATGTGTTGCTCTCCATGTTGCAGCAGGTAATGTTTGTCGTGGAAATGCTCCACAACATACCAGCTGTCCGGCTGTGAAAAGTCAAGGTGACTGTGGTTAGAGAATGAATGTCCGATTTGTTTGATATTTCAGTGCAGAGCCAACAAGGAGTTGTGCAAACATTGCACTGTGTCAACACTGGTCAGAGTAATTTTGTTTGACTCATTACAGTGTTTAATCAGGTCAAGTTCACCTCTGTACACGCTAACTGGGAAAGAAATCCAACCTGACTATTTCACCTTCATCACAGTTCCCCCCGATGACGGGGCAGAGAGACTTGCCATCTGTTTCTTAATGGACCGATAACATGATTTGACTTAAGACGTGTGGGAAATTCTAAAATAACCTATATATATTTAACCGTACAGGAAGGCTAAGATGCTGGCTTCCTCTTTCTTATAAACTCACAGAGAATTGTCAATCAAAGCTTTGTTAAATAAAATCTAATTAAATAAACATATTTCAAAAGAAAGGATAAAACATTTTAAGAGAGTTATCAATATTGTGTTAAAAAAATCCGTCTTTAGGTTTTTTTCACCATTTTCAACCAACTAAAAATAAATTTACAGAAAATATGTCGTATTTACCTGATTTAATCCTTGACACGGGTTCTTCCATGGTTGTGAAGCCTCAAAAGTGCACAAAATCACCCCACAAGAAGCATCCTTTGTCCAAATATGTCCTTTACTCAAGCTCCTTTGCTCTTCAACTGAGACTATAAGCGTTCAGCTATAGCCCTTTGCTCAGTTGTATTAATAGCAACGCTTAGTTTCCTGATTTTGGTAACACTGCCCCACTTCCTGAAACAGTTGAAGAAGTGAGAAACTGCAGCACAGTGGTGTCATGTCGTGCAACATGTCTGCGATTACACTTGCCCATGGAAGTTTTTTATTAGTCATTTTCAGATAGTAGATTATGCAGGACAAAAATGTAAGAATTATAAAGAAAAATTTAAGAAATAAAAAGAACGAAGTGTTAGTGTTTATTGTGAGACATGGCAGGCACAGACCCTGGCACAGAAAACAGATAACACAAAGCCTCTTCTATTTTATGTAGGAGCACTTTTAATACACTTTTGCTCTCTGTTCTCAAAAAATACTGCGCACACACACACACACACACGCAAATACAGTTCACCTGCTGTGTGAGTCATATGCTTCTTCCGTTTTTTCACTTCCTTAACAAGGTGCAGTGTGTCTGGAGAGTTTCATATTCAGAGATACTATAAGATTCTATCTCAAATTTAAAAACATTCTTATTTTAAAACAATAACACAGTGGTCATGTTACCTCCCTACCTTAAAACTACCATAGATGTTCTGATGTAAAAGTTAATGTTAAACTAATATATCTTTACATTTATGGGCAATAAAACCGACTTTAAACATGCTGATACACTTTTTGGTCATTGTAAAACTTAAACAAACAGTTCACCCCAAAATCTATCTAGATTGTTTTGGTGTGAGTTGCAAAGTGTTGGGGAAATCGGCCGTAGAGATGCCTGCCTTCTCTTCATTATAATGATACTAGATGGCACTTGGCTTGTTGTGCTCCAAAAAAAAATAAAAATAGATTTGGAAAAACCCAACAGCATCATGACCCGGTCACTAAAGGTAATCCACAGACCAAGGGGAAGTGTATATTTACAGCTACCTCATCTTAACACCAATGAACTACCTAACATAACAGCTCAGCTGAAGAGGAAGCCATTCATATTTATATCTCGCCCCTCTCATCCATGAGTAGACGGTTGGCTGGTGTAGTTTGGTAGAAAGAAAACAGTCCAACATTAAACCACTTGCAACAAGGTCTCTGGGATATCTTGAGTTCATGATTTCTGGAAAGAGCCATCTAGGTCAAATATAACCAAGAGAAGGCAGACATCTTTATGGATGATATCTCTCACCAAAATAATCTAGACTGATAAATATAATATAGGTAAGAAGACAGATACGTATTTTTGATTTTGGGTTGAACTGTTCCTTTGATATGTTTTATAAATGCATATAAGCAAGCATATTTTTTTTGGCTTCATGCTGTGCAAAAGTTTAGGATGAAACTTGTAATAACATCACAGTTATTATTATGGATCTACATTAAGTAAAGGGTTGTTTGCGTGCTCAAATATTGACTGAACATTATCACACACACACACACACACACACACACACACACACATATACAGTACAAGCACACACAGTGTATTTCATACATTACAAAAGCTGAATGAATCATCTGCATGGCGTCACTATTACTACAGATGTGAAGTTTCAGTTTCCCCAAGAATTTCTCCCCTAATGTGTAACAACTGATTGCAACACCACATGGCACTTTACTAATGCAACCACTAGAGGGCAGCAGACAATCACTTTCATTAGCCAACAGACTGTCTCCATCACTGGTTACTATGCAGACAACTACTGCAAGAAAGCAGCCACCGCAAGACAGGTACCTCTAAACAGGCATGGTAAGATACTTAAACAGTAATATCCCATCATACTTAGGGTAAAAATAATTACTTAAATGCACTATTTCAGTTAGACACTCAACAACATAAATCTAACAACAGGGAGTTAGCATTTTTTACTTGGCAGGGACTCCACTGGAAAAAAAAACACAATTTCAAACACCAGCTCTTTCTCCTCAGCTTAAGATAAAGTTGGTGTGGAAGACTGAACTAAAGACAACATCCCCATGCCACATCGACAGAGGACAACTGTTTTGCAACTTCTGCAGGCCAGGAGGATGATTCCGCTCTGCTGGAAGAATATGGACATAACCATCTATAGGAATGTGGATGCAGCTTTGGAGAGTTGGAAACATTGTTAAAGGAAAAGACAAGAACTTAACTCATTCATGGAGTACTTGTATAGAATTTTTGTATTTATTTTTTGTTATTGTTGCTTTGGGAGGGAGAATTTACTATATCTGTGTCTCTATTTACTATATAGTGTACCGTATTCACTGTTCTGATACTGATGCTAGTATTGGAAATGCCCTCAATACTGCCTAAAATTTTGGATCGGGATCAGCAAGTACACAAGTCTATGCACTGATCCGATATCACGTAATTTATTATTAAACTTTAAGCAGTTGCACACCTGGATAAAATGGCAGTTTTCGCAGATATCAATTGTTCTTCACTGCTTCGAAGAAGAAGAAGAAGAAGAAGAAGAAGAAGAAGAAGAAGAATTGATTTCTGGTAAATACTGAAACAGGATTTAACCTGAGCCATGCCATACAACAATTATAGTAATCATTGCACAGTCATAGAGGGTTATTAGTATACAGCTTTAATTTTTTAATGCAATGGTATCAGATTAGTAATTAGCATCAGCCAAATCAGCCAATACACAAGTTTAAGTATCAGAGTCGTTATAGGAAGCACGAAATGGAATCTGACCATCTCTAGTAAAGAAACTGTGATATTTGTACACAAGCAAAAAGCAAAAACTCTTAATAAGCAGACTGAAGGCTTAGTCTAAAATGTGAGCAGGTGGTTTGGGCTGCAACTAAAAAAGATATAGAGAAGTTGTAGACCCCTTTTCACACATATTTATGCTGCATGTGAAAAGTAATGAAGGCTACACCTGAGGTATATTTTCCTGGCATGGCTCAGACCCACTGAACCAACTGGAAGGCGAGGTAAATGCCAATAAACACAAAGCAATCACCAGTGATCACGATCATTGTATGAGAATTGATGGACCTGCTCGCGGCCCAACAAAGTCCTCACAGGGGTTTCTGTGGCAGCACCTGAAACAGCTTTTTCCCCTGACATCAACAAAACACCAAACCATCACATCTTCTGAAGAATTACTTCAACAAACTTGCAGACACGTGTCGAATCAAAGCCAAGAAGCTGTTCTTGGTGGCTCACAGTTTAAACCTTTTTGTTGGTGTTTGGTTTATTTTGGCATGTGCGTGCAGGTTTGGCCTGTTCTCAATCTTCACTTTCTTTAATTACAGTTACAGAATCACGAGACAAGAGTTTATTCACTTGTCTTACCATGAATTTCAGCCACGAAATCAATTTACACAGCTTTGCCTTTCTCCAATAATACAATTAGTTTTGTTCCTGCTTTGACCTCTTTCTCCGACATAGACCTTTTAATGGCCGCAGCAAAAGTTCACTCTCTGACTTCTGAAGCTGCCTGTGAAGAGCAGGGTGATCCATGACCCGCCTTTAAGTACAATTTCCTGTAGAAAAAGAATCCCCTAATTTCTTCTAACTCTGCCATTAGCTACCATAAGCATGACCGGACCGTTACCTTTTGTTTGGGCTCCCTTGAAACCACTATCTATTAGGTGGCTCAAATCAAATCCCTGCAGCCTGAGTTTAATAAGAGAATATTTTCGCTCCTATATTTTAACCTTGTTATCCAATATCCTGTCTTTTTAGTCTGCAGTGTGTTTTCAGCACACAGAGCGACTCTGCCAGAGAGCGTGCGTCAGTTCACAACAGAGACCTGACATCCTGCCTCTCAGAGCACAAAAGTTCATACAACATCTTTGTGATATTCTGCTTTGCTGGCACTGGATGAGTCAAGGTTACATACAGAAGGTTTAATGGTTTATTAAAGACCAAACTGACTATTATTTTTAATTTAAGCATACCTGAGCCATGCTGAGATGTTAATATTCAGATTGTTTCCATGCACTGTTCGTACGTTTACCTACGAAAAGTAATGCACCAGAATTCGTATATAATCCACGTGGTCATGAGCCAGTAACTAGTGTATAACCCATATAATCAGGAAAAGACTGTGACCAGTGTGCTAAGGAGATTAAATAAGGAAGTACTATAAAGACAGAAAGTCTGCGTAAGGAGGCAGGTTGCAGTGGTGGATAGTCAAACAACACAGGACTTTGCCCAAGGAGAGTGTTGTTCATGACCCTTGTGAAACCAAGGGAACTTTGATATACTTTATTTTATGTCATCACCTTGTGTCTTTTCCTAAGCCAAACCAAAGTAACTATACTTAACCAAACCTAAACCTAACCTATGTAACTTCATGTGAAGTCTGTAACTTTTCCTTAATTACGTAACGTCGTTTGTAGAGCGCTAATTCGTTAGATATCATATGAACAGTTGCGTGAGGATACTTTGTAAAATAAGATTCAATATGAGACTGCTCAACAATGTTTGGCTTACGTTATTTGGAAACTGCTAATTTAATATTTTCACATAATTAATTGAATCTGTGAGGAAATAGTTCTGCAACTTTTCCTGGTTAACTCATTGTTACTCAGAGTCATGAAATCTCTTTTGTAGCTGACAGACACATAATTACTGAAACGGGTGTGAGAAAATTGATTTGTGCCAATTTTTTTTTAAACTGCATGTGATTTCAGTAACATCCACATAAATTTCCTCCTGGGTGTAAATTTCCCAAAAGGTAATTTCTGAGGAACGGCAGAAATGCAGCCTTACTTAAACATGTGTTCTTAGACTTTCAGGAGCTCATGAAGTTTGCTGAGTTCATAGAGAAGCGTGTAATTCTACAATGACAGAATAACATGAAAAACTTGAAGTTACTAAGCACCGAGCACTCCGAGGCAGGAGGCTGTAACAGAGGGGGAGCAGAGTACTGTACATCTAATATCGCCGACATAATGGTCATGTTACCGTCTCATTTACTGTACTTCCCCATCCCGGGAAAGCTCTACCTCATATCTGCACTGCCTGTGAGGCTGTTTGGGAGACTTTTAAAGTGGAGGAAGCTAGAAACAAAGCGCGGTCCGAGGATATGGAGTACAATCTTGAAATGGAAAACTGAAATGGGGAAAGGGTCTCTAGCTGAAATGTTATTTGGATGATAGCCTGCATAAGAAAAGAACTGTGTTTGGTTTCTCATTGAGAGTCACCAGCAGGGCTCATTGTGATAAGAAAATAAGTCTAATGTTACCTGATCTGGTATAATGTGGACCAATTACCACTCCATTGCACTTCATTACAGGACTGTAATAGGGCCGGGGGTCAGTGCTTGAGATGGAGTGGCAGAGGAAAATTGAGTCGTCATTGATAATATGATAAAAACTGACAGTGAGAGGCCCCTCCAACAAATTATTGAAATTTACAGTTGATAGGGAAACACTATAACCTCATTTGGTAAGCAGCTGGCAAGCACTTGTACAAAGCAGGTCCTCTAACACAATGAGAGGCTTATAGAGAAAGGGAAATCCAAAACTATCACAGCATAGTTTTAGCCTCCTGCTCATTGGCCTCTGGCACTGAGTGTGCATGTATTCAGTTTTTAGAAATATCTGAAGTTGCACAAACCACCCCACTGGACAGTATTTTTCTCTTGAACAGGTGGATTGTGGAACCCATTATAGGCTGCAACAATGATACGTCGACAAAAAAAATGTGGCCGAACAAACAAATGAAGTCTGGCAGACATTATTTTCATTCTTAGTGTCTCTCCACAGTGGAATAGAGAAGTGCGGAGGCTAACAAAATAGAAAATCTCCCAGCTTCTGTAAACCACTCTGCTCTTGGAAAAGGTACGGCAACCATTTGTTTGCCTCCGTTAAAGTGCCTCCATTTGAGGCCCGTTGAATAAATAAATCAAATAAACCACCGTCAGACATACATTTTCAATCCATCAAGGTAATCAGATTCTGTTTACCTGAATGGGAACTATTCTAAAATGTTATTAAAAACTTAAATGGAGTTTAGGTGTGGAATAACTAGGCACAGGAAATGATGAGCAAACAGCAGGATAAGATTCCAATTACTATTAAACAAGCATTGCATTGACTAGTAAAGAGGAAAATAGCTTTGACATTTTCCACAGCCGGAGCTCCCACCTGACAGGCTTTGTCATATGAGAGCACGGCAAATTCAATTCATAGGCTTTTAGACATGAGGTATTCAAAGCTTCCTCCTGAAATACTGCTTAAAGGCCCATTTTCACTTATTCGACCTGTGGTCATAGCATCTAGATGTGTGGTTCAGGAACAGATACTAATTGTGTAATAATTGTTTATATTTTTAATCAAAGTATCTTTGCCAGTTTAATAGAAGAACCGGAGTAAATATATACAGTATAGATAAAGAACCATGCATTAAAAGCTGAATCAAATACAACAGACACAAGGCAATGTATTGTACGTTCAAAATGTGTCTTTTCCAGCTCGCCACAGTTTTCCTGAAGCATTTACAAAACGTCCCAACATTGGGAATTCAACAAGGCCATAAAGTCATTACCTTGTACTGAGGAAATATAATTTATAAATCATTTAGAAGCCCTGTTAAGTTTATCTCACATATCTAAATAGGCAATATATTGAATGCATGCTTCATTGATCAAAACTGTTGTGGAACAACTTATCGAGCGACCATCTTTAACTACTATTTAAAGATCATTTCGCTTTCATCTACAGTCTCCACTCAGCTGAAATCACTTCGACATGATAAGACAGTCAATTTGGATGTCAGCTTTGGCTACAGTAATCACACTGGCCACTAGATAAGTGTGACTTTATTTATTTATATTGAGCCCCGTGCGTGTCTAGTTGAAGATAATAGTTTCATTTTCCAGAGAAAGTTTGCCAGCTACCCTCATTGTGGAGTAAATGTGACAGATTTCTGCTTCATTAGGATTCATCGGGCTGACAAAGATGGATTCGTAAGATGAATCAACAATAGCAAAAGCAATATGCAGGATTCCATGAATCTCTTTACTTCCCTTGTGCTGGCTTAAATACGCGCTTTACAGCTTGAGATTTACAGATCACAGGTGACAGCAAGAGAATACAGATGAATACTCGCACTCTAATAAGTAACACTAAAAGAAAAGTTCTCCCAACATATCAAATGTGCCGCATGCAAAACACATTTTCCACAACATTTTTGTCTTTGAATTTCAGAAAATAAAAACATTTGCTGTATTTTGAGTGGTATATCTAATGATAATAAAGGGCTCTTGTAATTGGAGGAACTTCAGTCATATTTTCAGGAGTCATAAGGGCCTAAACAACTCAAACACTCCTGTAAAACTCCTGCTTTTGGAGGCCACCAACACTTTTAGAGAAAAAGGTTTTGAATTTATTAAAAATGCTGGAGGATAACAGACTGTGATTAAATTTATCAGCTTTTTTTGATTGTGGTAATATTCATATCTATCTTAAGCTTCTTTAAATCCAGTTTAAAGTGGTTATAGTAGATACAGCAGATTAAACACAGTTGGTGTTTAGTTGTATTTTTTACTACCTCCCTTTCTCTGGTAGTCATTTACAAACACTAAACTATGAATTAAAAAAACATAGTGTAGCTGATTTGTAGAAAAAGATCCAGCAACAAGAACTGTGGTCAGTGGTTGATGGTCAATGCGATACAAAGTACCAGCTGTAACCAACATTTCCTCATCGTTTTCCACATTAGCTCATGTTGATCCTGGAAGCTCTGTTAAACAGATTTCTTGAGTTACTTGCTATCAACAGATGGTAAGGTCAGGTAACAGTCTCCTTTTACTCTGAGAGAAACATCCTTACTTCTTCGGAGTGACCTCTTCTCTGGTAGATTTGAAATCTTGGACGTTTCTCTCTGCAGCATGCTGGAGTCCATTTGTTTCGTGGATTTTTGATGATATCAAACTGGTCTGTCTCCAAAAGTTATCTATGGCTCTGAGAGACTATCAGTGACAGACTCCCATTGTTTTGCTAGTTGGCGCTTTGCCAAGTGGGATTGTTTGTCTAAAATAGCAACAGTAACATCGAGAGGTAGAACCTAGCAAAAGGTCACTTATCCTGCTGCTTCATTCAGAGTTAGTTAATCAGTACTGTTGAAGGATTATGGAATATTTAATGACATTTCTGCTGTAACTGTGTGCAGTGGAGGATAACAGGAATGACGAGACGGAGTCTGGGATGTCAGACAGCAGAGGTCATGAACCAAGTGAAACAATAGAACCACAGGGCACCACTAGACATACGTTAATTAAATGCAGATTTGATGATGACATCCACTCCAAATGTGTTATATTGCAAGGTGGCACCATCACCTGGGTCAGCCAGCACCTTTCAGAAACTGATAAAGGTTCCTTCACAGTTCCAGTGTGAACAGTAAATGGATCCTTGTGGAACATTTCTTTGGGCTTTTCAAAATGTCACCCAGCCCGTTCCTACAGGGACTATTGTGACAGTTTTTCTGGAAGTCACCTGAGGGGTTCATAAAGTACTGCATATGGAGCCACTGTGAAAGAGGCCTCCAAGAAGCTTTAATTTTGAAAATTAAAGTGCATACTTACAAAGATATTGCATTTCAGAGCTTGTTATTACCACCACTGCTAGTGTAGCATGAGGATTTTGCACTTCCACAATGAGGCACAAGAGGTCAGAGCTCCACTACAAATGCTATGAAACACCTTGGCACCTAATCCACAGCTAGTGTATGCCAGGCATGCACTATTCATCGTTATCATGAAGGCCATTGCCTGAAAGATGTCTGTTGAAATAAGTTTGCTTAAAACATCATTACAAATCCAATTAATAGTGTCATTAAACTAGATGAAAAGAGTGACAACATTGTGTGATTTGAATTCTTTGAAAATACAGAAAGCCTGCAGCTGAATACCAGGTAGCAATCTGACTTGTCAGTGATGTTTAAATGTAGACGTTATTGAGGAAGGTACTGCTACGGGCTTTACTGCCTGCCATGAGCTGTGTTGTTGCGTTACACTTACAGTAATTATCGGATCATCTAAATGAGGTAGTTTGTTACCACCAGTAATACTATACACCCATCATTTAAAATTGAATATGAAAAGCATATTTTAAAATTCATAATGTAGGGCTCACTGTCAGTTGATCTTGCAGAGGCTGTTTGTCCACAGTCCATGTCATATCTGTAACCAGGTCTATCTCTACTGACAGTCCACGTCTAGCACACAAAGGCAACGTACGATCATTCATGCCACAAGAGGATCAACAGGGCCGTAGGAACGGGCTTACTGGAATTTACCAACTGATCAGTGAAATCAGCGTTGCTTGTGAAAGGCTCCAGTTAATGTTTCTTTAAGCAGGATTAGAGTTAAAGACCCCTGCTAATATCTATCGTTCAAAATGTACAACCCTTTAATTGTAGACCCAACATTATTTTGGACACATTTTGTAATAAACAATTCTGTGTTTTTTTTTTTTTTATTTAGCGCTTGTCCTGATTTTGTTTATCCAGTAATATGTCATTATATTTCCACAGGGTAGCATATTGCTGTATCCTGTATTTTTAATTAGACTGCAAGGTACAATGTATATTAACACACAATAATACAAATAAGCAACTCACAAAATGCTGTCCCTGTCCAGGTCATGAATACTAAAGTACTGCCATAATGTCAAGGTAAAAAAAGGGGAATGAAAGATACAGTGTGTTCTAAATCTATACAGCCAATTGAAAGAAGTCACTAAGGTTTTCGTGTTGCAACACTGTATGGAGCAATATAGCAACATAATCTGTTATCTTTTCTGTGACTCTATGATACATTATATGACAAATAAACTGAGAAAAAGTGTCAAAGGTAGATAAAAAGGACATAAAGGCTAATATGTGACAAGGACTTCTGCATGGGTCAGATGTACAAAGACAATGCAGATGTAAAAACTAGACGCAGACCGTGTTGAGTCAATTCATGAATTGCACTTCCTGTATCATGAACACTGGAGACAGTTAAAACACAAGCTTATTTTAGCTGGAAAAGCAATTTTAGGAACTGCCAATGGCTATTATCAAACAAAAGGCTCATTTCTTCAATGAGTTAAAAAAAGTTGCTTCAGCTTGAAAACAATAGCATGCAAGCTAACTCTCTTTGTTAGCCAAACACTTGAGATTAACTCAAAAATACTGTTGTTTTATTTAACTCTATTAGCTCTATTACGTTGTATTGCCCAAACAGTAATGGCAATTAATATTTTTATCTTGTTTTTGCTCCTCTTACTGAAACAGTTCTTAGCTTATTTATAGAAATGGAAGATAGGGGTCATGAAAAATACAAAATTACCACATATAAGGTTATAAATCTAGTATAGTTAGTTTCTCCATCATGCTAGCTGGTCTATCAACATTTTAAAAAGCTGTTCTCAAGCTTATAATTTTGGTCCACTCCTAGACTGAGTGCCACGTATCCTAACCCCACAGGAGAACATGAATACCAGTATCCCATTAAAGCTAATCTGTTGTCTCCTTCTGCTGTCAGGAAATGTCCTCCATCTGACATGCCATTCCCATTTTCTCCTCCATCATTGACGACATTGACACTGAGAGGATTACGAGGTAAATCAATAAACACCACCAGCTTCATGAATGAGCACAAGTCTCAGTGAACTGATACCTTCACACCAAGTTAGGTCTATTTACCTGTGATACCAATCCACAGTGGGATCTCTGGGGCCCATTTTCCATAGTCAAGATTTGATGTCACAAAGCTTTACAATGAGAGGATGACATCTCGCTGCTCTACAGTACAATCACACTGTACTGGTCAATCATGAGGTGAACATCACCTCCATGAAACACAGCAAGTATGAAACTACCCAGATATCAATGCTAGTGTTATCTAGCACAATAAAGCCTTTGTTATACTGTTCATTCCCTCTCTTTTTCTCTTTGACAAGCTCGGTATCTTTGCATGTATCCTACCTTGGAGACTTAGTGCTCTTACTAGCCAATGAATGATTGTCTTCGACTAGATATTCCTCACTTCCTGCAACTTTGGTAACTTCATTGCTATTTTTCAGTTGGAAAGTAGATCTCTAACTTTCAGCAAATGGCATGGGACAAGAAGAGGCAAGACTGCCGACCAGACAGACGAGCGTTCCACTCTCCAGCTCTTAACAAGCATAGTAATACATCAGTCAAAAGCAATAATTTTACTATTAATGAAATTCCAATTTGCCTTCAGTGCATTTCACGTTGACATTTTCCACATTGCAACAGTGCTTTGATAAAGTTTTTAAAATGCAAAAACGCATCTAAGAGGCTAAAGACCAGCCCGGGTGTCAGCGTGCCTGGCAGAGGACTATGGTACTTAATTTTTATCGCCATGTGCCCGGGGCATTGAAAGCCTGAATGTTAACATTGGCTCCATTTTCATTATCATCATATGATTATGGATTTTACTGCATTTAGCTGATAATACAACTAGGAGCTCACCTTAAAAGAAGTTGCTCGAAGGTTTCATTTCTGCCCAAATGAAATTTTCATTTGACAAACAAGTATAATTAGGCTGCACTTCTTGTTCAGTGTCAGTCTGTTTTCTGATTGAACTTAGACCAATTTGCTGCCACTAAATGAGTTTGAATAATTTCCATTCTGAATGTCTTGGGGACATTAGCTTTAGGAGTGCTAAGTGGCCGCATGCTTTTTGAAGTTGCTGATTATTTGATGCCACCCCTGTCTACCTATACGTTTTTGAGCTTACTTCAAAGTTAACAAGGAAAAAAAAAAGCTCCACATAGCCTACCTTGGAGTACAATGAGAATTTGAAAGTGTTTTTGGCCAGGTCTGGGAGGCAAAGTGAAAATTACTTTAATAAGTGTGTAATACACTTCGTTAGCTTCAATGCTCTTTGCTTCTTCACTTTATTTCTTTCATGTGGCCACTTTTATTGTATTGAATGAGCGGATTTGTTTCTGTTGAAACTGTACACCTTATAACTAATATTGCAGTATCAGTTTCATTAAACCCGCTAATTACAAATTAATACATTATGAATTATGCGAACTGCCAGGGCTCTCTCTCTCATTGACTCTCTGTTCTTGATAATAATGTGACACAAGAATGTTTTGTATACGTTAGAAGAAGCGGCAAAGCTACTGGTAGGCAGTTATACCATAGCCTTTATCTACATGAAGTGTTTATTTCCTATAACACAATAACAATATTAGGAGATAAAACTGTTGCAGATTACTATTACTATTAATAGCACTGTAAGCCACTGCAGCCACAAGATGGAAAAAAGGCAGCAGGCCACTGTGGATGGCAGAGAAAAGTGGGGTTATTTGTATATTTTCCCCTAATGGATTTGGTAGATGACCTAAAATCTGAGTAACAGCTATTTCAGTAGGGGTAATCCAGTCATCCTGAAAAAAATAAACAGCAATGTGGAGCGAAATTGAACGAGAGAAATGGAGTGAATAAAATGGGTGAGGGCAAAAGAAAGAGAGGATCACAAATAAAGCTCAGTGTAGGATTGATGAGAGGAAATGGGGATTTTGACAATGTGATTAAGTAATGGCTTCAAAATATGGGAGCAATGGTAATGTCAATGAAGGGAGGAATTACATTTCATTATCATAAATAAGGAAAGCCAAACTGCGGCTTAGTTATGAGGAGTTTACAAGCTGGTGAGCCAGAGACACCAACACAGCTTTAAATGTTCCTGCTAGACTTTCTTTTGTTGGTTGCATTTGAAGACTTTGGTCGTTCATCAGAAAAATGTGGATGGCACTAAAAGTTTAACAATGTTAAACACTTAAATATATAAAATCACTGTTCAGTTAAATGTATGAAGATTGAAGAGAGTATTTCCAAAGAAACAAAAACTGTCCTATTAAACGATCAAATTTATTTTCCATGCTTTTCAAGGTTCCCAACCCTGCAAAGGAATCCCGTGCCCAGAAACACAAGATCAAGCTCACTCCTGTCTCCACTTCCCCAAAGTGGCACTAAATAACAGAGCAACACACAGAGCGATGGTGGTTTACAGTACAGAGGACTATTGAACTAACATGACAATGGGCTCAGAGACCACTACAAAGTGGAGATAATGCTGTGGATTCCACTCAAAAGACAGAATTACTGTGGATCCAAAAGGACTGCAGCACATCTGCGATTCATTTGCATTGTACTCATTTTTCCAAGGAATGAAACGACTCCAAACTTGTACGACAAGCAAGTCAGCGACACACAGCGGCTTTTTTTGGTCCTCTTACAAATCATTCAATGAAAATATTAGAGACTGAAAAAAAAATGGCTTCAATCCAATCAATTTATAAACAAAGCAAGTAATGAATAAACAGTGTTTCAAAAAATGCAACATCAAATTGTTTATTTGAATTAATTTGTTTTTTGAGATTGCACAATTTATTTCTATCTATATGGTTTTACACTTTACTAGATGTTAACTTGCTCTAATTGCAGACAAAGTACTTTACAATGTGTATTTGACTTTTTTATGTCAAACTTGTTATTTTTATCTGTATGTGTCCTAATAACATCTCTCTTGTTGTTCTGTCTTCCTGTTTGCCTTTTTAATGTCCATTCATTCGCTGAATTCCAATAAACTGAGGCGCCATGCAATTATCATTATGAATTCTGTGTCAAAAAGCTGTGAAAAACACTTCTTAACACTAAGAGTGCAGAATTTTAATTGACATGTTGAAATTTTATGCATGATCCTACGTCTAGAGTAATTCTATGCCAGAAAAGTGTTGACTTTTGCAGGTTTTACATCTGCCATAATGATTACCAAGAGCTCCACTGCATTGTGGAGACAGGCAGATTGCTGCTGTGTGTTCGTCTACCTGGTTGTGACATGTTGGTGCCGTGTGCCAGAACATGTTTTAAAAAACCTTTGCTGAAGAGTCACTATGTTTTAAAAAGACGGAATACAAACGGCTGTTCTTCATCACATACAGTGGGGTGTCAGTAATTAAAAAACACTGACAGCTGTAGCTCTGACACCCAGTCATAGATGTGAAGTATATACATTTACTAGATACTTAAACATGACCATCATAGAACTGCTAAAAGGCATGAGGTGGCTGTTCGGCTATTAATATATTACTTTCTAGTTGATGCTTCAACTTGGCTTCCCTTGTCTCCTGGTTTTGATATGGATCAACACTGTACTGTGTAGGCAACGATCACAACTTATGACATTTTTCAGAAAGCTAGTTCCCCATTGAGAGAGGAACAGAGGTGATGTGCAGGTAAGAGTTTCGAGCTGGAAATGACAGCACATACGTATCTTTGACTACATTAACAACACTGTGATAATAATGTGTGCCTCTGAATGTAAATGATTTAAAATTTAGGTGTTGCGACATATGGCTATTGACGATAACGATAATATTGGTCTTCTGGTTGCCTTTTCACTACCCATTAAGTGTACCTACTTTTTTAAAGGTTTTGCAGTTATGATCACAGACTCTCTCCCCATCTCTCTAAGCTTATTTTTGACGTAATTAATTTGCCAAACAAGACACCACATGCACACGGACTAGTTAAAGATACATTTGACTGATAGCATTAATGTTATTGTTATCTTAAATTTTCTATAGGTATAATGTCGTTATTGCGGACTTCTTTGGCAAAGATAAACATGAAGTGAAAATTTGATCTCATGCCAGCCCTAATAAAATTGTACTAATGCAACAATCTAACACTGCTGAAAGTGACTACATCAGTGTCAAAAGGTTACAACAGATACTTTAGTTTACTCTTAATGAATACTCTTAAATTACTCTTTACACACAGTCAATCCTGTCCCATAACTGACGTATATTCTGACATTCAATGTTATATATGGGAGATTTACACTATAATGACTACATGATCCTCATCTACCTTTCATCATCCACCTTTGCTCACTAACTGTAATGCAAACAAAAAGTTTTTAAAAGTAATTAAAGCAAGTTAGAGACGATTTGTCACCTCCCCTGGTAAGGATTTCCAAAGATTAAATCTCTCTTAACCCACTCCACAAACACAAACAGTGATAAAGCCAAAATCAGATTTTGGTATCTACAGCCCACAGTTTGCATCCCTATCCATAGGAAAGCTGCTTAGCCTTGGCAGCTAGCACATATGTGAATCGCTCCAGTGGTAACAGGGTGCAAGAAACCTCTGAACCAGGCTGTTAGGAGCACAATGAATGAATACGAAGAAACAATGCAAATGATTTATTGCCATAATTACCAGAGGCCTCAAGATCCGACAGTTCAAGTAGTCTTTTCATCATTAAAAGCAGAGTTGATCACATGCTATTGCTGGTGGGAGTTTACTCAGCTTCAATAACCATCAACATTCTCCCTCTATTCAGATCTATGGCTAAATCCCAGGTGAGTGACAGGTGCCAGCTACAGGGCTGTTAGGAGAGAGCGTTTGTTGATATAACCGTGTTTTCCTCTCTTTGAGCGACTGATCTGCAAAGGTACACATAAAGGCCCTCCTTCAGCAATGTACACAGAGCACTTCGAAAGGAGTACATAAAAATGCCTCTCCCCCCCTCCCTGCAACATTAAACAGTGTGGAGGGGGTGCAGTGGGAGGCAAGGGGAGGGGGGCGGGGGGGCTGGGGGACTCAAACAAACGCTGGAGAGTGGCAAGTTTGCATTCGCCCATACCAACAAGCTCCTATCTCATTAACAAACCGCTGAAATAAAAGAGTGCTTTTTTGGCTCACAGCTATAAAAAAAATTATCATAGTGATGATGTTCCTCAGCCGTCAACAGAGCTGTGATAACGTTGTTTGATGATGACTTTCCCATGAATGTTAAGCAGCCGCCGCGGCAGAGGAAAGGAGCTTATCAGCGTCTAATGCCCATCTCTAATTCCTGCCCTTCTTGAACTAGCCATTTTCTAACAGCGTTAACTGTCAAATTTACATCCCGTCTTAATGCCACTAAAGAGTACGGGGGATGAAGAGTAAATGACAGCAGTGTAATGAGGAAGGCAAGGCATTCCTTCTCCCACTTTCTCTCCCCCTCTTTTTCTCTAAGGAGAAGGAGATTTCCACAATATGGGGGCTTTTTTTCCTCCTCCTGTGCCATGATGCCATGATGGAGAGCTTACCTGTGAACTTACTGTAGGTGCACATGAGCTTAATTAGCAGCAGGCTCTTATGTGAAGGGAGAAAAATAGATTTTTTCTTTCATTGCACTGCAAATAAATACATGTGAGCATACAAAAAATTCTGACAATGACAATGAAGCACAGGGGGAGACATCTGAAAATGGGCGTTATACGTGTACAAGAAATTAGCAGTTGGTTCAGAAACTTAAAAGGTAAAAGGGATCAGCATGGGCTGAAAAAGTGCCACTGCCAAAAAAGCCATCACTTCATTATTATAAATGGAGGCCAGGAGGGCGTATTTAAAGTACAGCATGACTAGCAATCACATCACGTCCTTTTTTTTTTTCTTCTTTTGGCAACACAAGAAGGCTGGTTTTTCTATGAAACAGTCATTTTGGTGCATCCGTTAAGATACTGCAATTACACATTATCACTGTGATTTTTTTGAGTAATAACAATGCTGCTGCTTTGTAGTTTACCTGATTAGCACCATCATATCTAAATCATATATCACTCAAACGTCACTCAACAGGCTTTAGTAAAAGATAGACATCCTGTTCCAAATCTCTTCAACCAAACATCTTCCACACATTGTGTTATTAGTCCTTGGAGCCTAGCGCACATAATGAAACAAAACAATGAATTACATCGGTATTTTGAGTCAGTACAACTGAGCATTTCTTATCAGAGAACTGACCACTTTAATTTCCTGTTTTTAAATTGCCATTTTGTCCATTAAGTCAATTAAAAATGCTGAACTACTGCAGGAGACAATCACTTCTGACATTCAAATAAAATAATGGGAAAATTGCCACAGCTTCATTGTAAAAACTAATTTTGTTTTAAATTGACAGGGTGTAACCTTTGATATATAGGTTCATATATATATATATATATATATATATATATATATATATATTTCACATAGCATACATGAGGCATTATACCCATTTTCTTCTTACTACTTTATAATTCTAAAATAAAAGGATCAGGCTTCTCAGAAAATGTACTTGCCTCTTACCTAAGAAAGCCTTCGTATTTATGCATACTTCTGCTTCTCTTATGCAAATGAGACAAGTTGAAAGTTTTCTAATGTCTGCATGTAATTTAAGGTGGCATTTAAGCCTCCTACCCTAGATGCTATCATCATAATTAATTCATCAGGTAATATTTCCCATTATTCCAAGGCATTATTTTATGTCAGGCAAGGTAATGAATAGCTAAGAGGGCACGCACAAAATACAGCAATGTCTGCAGTTTGAGTTATACAGTAGACTGCTGTATATTCTAGAAAGGGAATATGCAGAAATCACACAATCAGTTGTGGAATGGGATGAAATATGGACTAAGTGTAATAGCAAATGTGATTTCCTCATAATTCTATTTGGACTGGTAAAGGATGAGTGCCATGTCATTGTGTCCTTAGGTTTTGACTCAATCAGTGGGGGAGAATTCAAATTCAATATTCAATATTCATTCCCACACAGGAAAATTGGAATAAAGATAAACAGAAGAAAGGCTGCACCTTCAATCTATCCTGTCATAATCAACCATGCAAGTGAACCTATGAATATGTAGTCCATTTCATCTGAGGGGTCTGACTCCGGTAGGGCAGGCCAGCTGCGATTAAATCTCAGCTCATCTGATTGGACCATATAACGACTCAAACTGAGCTAATTTCATGCCAATCTGGATGCCTCCAGTGAAACTATCCAAAAGGCAAGAGGCTATAGTGATTTGGAAAAGAGACAACAGATAAATGCAGAAATGAAGTTGAAGGGCCTTCTTACCTTTGAGAAGAAATATTTCAATTTAAATGTATCACTTTATCAGGGTCCTCCAGCTTTGCAGCTCCGAGATTACACCAATTAAACATCAAATATAGTGAACTAACTGCAAATGAACAAATGCTCCTGTTTAAAGGTTGGCATTATGCTGCATGGAGACATTCACTTACAACCACAATTAGCCTGCTGCATCTAGATTTGACAGGACATAAACACATATATTGTGCTGAAACTATTGATCAGTGCATTGATGAATCAGTCAACTGAAAAGCATTTGATTTCAAAACTGTGGCTTGATTCATGGTTTTAGTCATTTAGTCAAGTAAAAATAACAAATATTTGAAGGTTAGAGCAAAATAATGTATATTTTACTGTATATGCATATGATATAATGCATAATATACATTGTGCAATAACATGTGCATAATATTCTTTGATTCTCTTATGAAGGAAGCAGACCGCATACACAGTACATAATCGACTCTCGTATACATGCACATTAACCTAGCTCATTACAACCCTGTATACATTTGTTGTCCAGCACTTACCTTATAGGGGTGGGAGAAGACATTGATAACTGCACCGTAGCACAATGTTCTGCGTGGTAATATTGTATCGCTACATGGATGCCAAGTATCAGTTTTTCACTATAATATACACTGCAAATACAAATTAAACTATTGGTAGCCTACTAGAGTAATAAACAGTTGCTTTTTCACTCCACTAAATACATTTTGCTTGCATATCTCAAAACATTTAAAATCACAATAATGTTGTATCATGGCTTAAGTATCGTGATATTATCATATCGTGGGGACTCTCAGAATTTTCACCCGATACTATCTATACGTATATCTATATATGTTTATATTTGCTTACATTTGTTTATCTTTGATTCAAATTTTTAGGGAGCAAATTCAGGACACTACTCTTTTTAAATATCTTTTTTTTTTTTTTTCATCTAATAGCATTAATCTTTAATTGAATTATTCACTTGTGGGGTGATAACTCAATCATCAAAATAGCTGAATTTTTGGAGCCAGTGTTTTGACCCTGTAATAAATCTCTTGCTATTTCAGGCAGTTTAAGTGGTTAATATTTCTACTATTCCAAAGGTGAAATGCTATATCAATATCAAACTCCGTAGTTTGTATTTCAGAGATCACCTGACTCAGTGTAGGTTAACCAGGAAACATCCAGAGGACACAGGACTGGTTTGTCTCCAAGCCTTCTCTCGCTCTGCAGTTTGCTGCCGCTGAGCTCCGCCTGTGGGCACAATAGATTTGACACAAGAGTGCTGATGAATCTCATCAGTTTAATGTGTTTATGCTCGCTAAGCCCTAAAAGCTTATTGCTGTTCAATGGAGTGCTACAAAGTTACCTAATTTCCCCCCTGGTTGTCTCTTAGCACGCTGGCAACACAGACTCCCAATAACATGATGTACTCTGCAACCTGTGGAAGACAGAGGCCACGCTGTGTCTCAGTGATTTGTGTTATCGGGCAGAGAATAGACCTTGACAGAAATACAGTGAGCGCAGATATTACTGTTTTTTTCCACCTTAAATTCAGCCCATGACTGTCTCTCTCCGTCCAGATTGATCCCTTTTTACAGCCTTTTCACAGTAAGTGCTTTAGTCTTATCTTCAATGCCCCCACCTCGCCTGTCTCATATTCTACCCAATGAGGCTGGCTGCCTATATGACAGCTAACACCCAGTATTAATTAAAATGTCATGCCTCCAAATCAATATTGTAAAACAGTTCAAACACAACTCTTCGCCACTGCTGTGATAAGTGCTTTTGGGTGACAGGTAAGTCCAAAGAAAGAGATGCAGGAGAATGGTATGACGGAATTATCCAGAGAGAACATGTAACATTAAAATGTATGAACCCCCCTATGTGTTACTTCATCACTCACAATTGCAAATTATCCACACTGTCATGAAGTGTGCTGCGCTAAACTGACAGATCCATAAGTCAGCAGCAACAGGCCAGGAGGCTCGACGCGAGAACTCTTTAGCTTTAGATGTCTGACTGCAATGCGTTAAAAGTGACTAATGCACACTCATTTGGGAAGGAGGCTGTCAGAGGGGGGATTTATCAGTGCTGCTAAAATAGCTGCAATCCATCTGATTACGTTTGTGTTAACTTAGGACCAAAATACAAAAAAAACGGCAGGTTATTACCGAACTACTTTGAGTGGACTTCTGTGACACACGGTATAGGCTTTTGCCATGAAAAGTTTCCATGAATAAAGCCAATGAAATGGAGAGCCACGGCCATTTTTTCACAATATTCCAACTATTATGAGTGACAAATAGGGTTGATTCAAAACTTTACGAGGCTGTACGTGTTCACACATACTCATCGAAAGACATTGTTCAAAAGCAATGCTCGGGATATGGATAGAATGTGACAAATTCTGTCAGAGTAAATATGGTTTAATAAATGAATTAGCTTCATAAATAATGGCTGTAATGACATTTTAGGGGACAATAAGCCTAAGCGTTGTCAGGAAATAGTTGATGTATGAGTTTCATGCCTCAGCGGTTCCTCAAAATGAATAGGCTTGGGAAGATAGCAGGGGCCTGCAACCAGCCTATTTCCTCGAATTATCTACTTGTTGTCAATTTGCACAGTGGAATTACACATGCAAATTGAACTGCCTGCACAAACACCACTTGGAGATGATAAAAACAAATTAACAAAGGCTATAGAAGGAGGATTTATTTCACTGGCTAACCCAGGTCAAGCAATACATGTATTTTACAATTGTGTGTACCCAATTTTGGTGTAATTATATCAGCAAATTATTCTTTGTAATCTTATTATTTTTCCCCAACCTTCTCCTTACACACATAATTAACTTCCTTCATATCCTCATGAAAAAAATCAGCTTGCCTCTGCATCAGAGTAACACAGTTTAATCTGATTTGGGGTTCGCTCTCGTCACCTTTTTGCAGCTGCAATCCAGAGGAAGGTGAGAGGTGAACAGTTTAGTGACACTGTTTAGTGTAACCGCTTGGTAAAGGCGCACACAAATCTGCATAGCAGAAGTCACAATGTTAAAATATATATAATCACCTCTTAACATCATCCCTCATACTGGGGAGGAAATTAAGAGTCCCCGGACCTCCACGTTTGCTATTAGATATCTCATTTACTTTGTACACACAGTGCTAATCTGCACTAATGAATTCTGCCACACCAAGCCAGATCGAGATGACTTAAAATTATTACCACTTCCACAGATATGCCTTTCCTCATTTGAGGCTCAATTTGGCTGGCTCGCAAAAACAGTCTGTCACAGTAAGATACTAATAATTAGGGTTTTAAGATGATTAGTTTATCTCTGTGCTCTTACAGTCCTGCCTCTTATCCACCATGGCCAAAACTTAATAAGAGGCTCTAAGTTTTAAACAGCCAACTCCAAATTACCAAGAAATGACGGAAATAATAAACTGGAGCACATGCCAGGGAGAGAGACACAGAGGGGGAGAGAGGGAGAGAGATGGATGGTGGGAAAGCTGAGAGACATTTAATTCAAGTGTGAAATAGAACACAAAGTCTAGTAATCAATAAGGAAATGATTCAGACCTGTAATGCCAAAATTGTTTGGTATTAAGAGGACTTTGTGACTCTCATTTACCTTCCTGCCTGCCGTGCTCATCAACTTGTCACACAAGTAATTAAAGTCACGATAATGCTGAGTGAGTGATACCAGTTAATGGTGCCATATTTTAGAGGATGAGTTAGAGATTTTACATATTCCAGATGACATTCAATATAGCATAAGACTTATCAGCCCAGTTTAATATGCAGTGCATTTTGCAAAGCTGAACTGTGTAAGTCTCCCATCTTAGGGTACAGGGAGGTCAAGGAGAGTACAAGGTCTCCAGGTTTTTTGTTTTTTTTTCACATAACATTAGGGCCATGAGACAGGACTTGGCATCAAACATCAATACTGTTTTAAAGGTCTATCCCAATTTGTGGTCTTGTTTTCAGTTTCTGATTTTCAGGCAGCAATGTAATATTATTTCCATTATCCAGTCACATGTCAATTGTCTTTTCAATCAATCGATTTATCGTCTAGTCTTTAAAATGTCAAAAATAGCAAAATGTGCCAATCACAAGATCCCAAAGCTCATCATGATGTCTTCAAATATCTTGTCCGACCAACAGTCCAAAATCCAAAGTGGTCCAATTTAAAATGAATTTACTTTATTGTTTCATTTACAATAAGAGTGGAGGAAAGCAGCAAATTCTCACATTTGAGAGGCTGGAAGAATGTTTGACATATTTGTTTGATAAACTGAATTAAATTATTACTCAACTGTCATTTTTTTGGTTAATTAATATCATGTCCATGGATTAACAGTGTGATTGAGCAGTTGTTTAGGCCTATCTGCTCTTAATCTCAATCTTGCCCATTTTAAACTGTATTTCCATGGGGCAGAGTTTTCTGGATGGCTGTTTAACATTTGAGAAGGATGCCCTCTTATGTCCAATGCAAAGAATAGTAATTTATCATAAAATAGAAAGTTATGAAAAAAGGATTGTTTTGGCATTGGCACCAAATCACATATCAGTATTGAACAAGTATAGAATAATTTCCTACAATTCCCAGCCAGTCCAATGCAACACTGTTGGTTTACTGTACCTGAAACTTCCAGAAACTTCCCTCCCTTCCATGTACAGTTTCCAGCCTACCTGAGCCTGGCTATTGACCTTTTTGTATTTTATACATTATATACATTTGGTGTTATAGATCCCACTCTTTATTCTACATTCATATGGCGCACAAAATACAGGCTATAATATATGTAGATTATTGGCTTTGCAATAAGATGCAACCAAAAGAAAGCCTAATGTGAATGAGTGTGAAAGAGCAATTTAAGGGTAGATGTGCCTGTGCCAGTGCCAGGGGCTATACAAGATTTGCATGCTAATCATTCTAATAATAATGTAATGCCCAAAGCACTTTGAGCAAATTGCGAACCATTGGTCATAGAAGGAAGCTTATCTCGCCGAGAACATGACACAAATATAGGTTAACATTTGAATGATTCCTGGTAATTCACGGACCTGTCAGCAGCCTGGCTCACCTCAATTAGAAATGCTCCACAACAGTCTGCTCTTGACTTTACCTCACTGCAAGGACTAGCTTCGACCGCTATAAATCCTCATATTTTTTCCACGCATCTATTCTGAGCTGTAAATGTCACTAAAACGGGAAACTTTGCACCATAAAATCGCTTTACTCGCTAAAAATCCCAAATTAAACACTCAACTGTTAAACGTTGTTCTTACAAAAACAGCCAATAAGAGCACTTGTCTCGTCTCTAGGCTCTGCTGCTCAGCCTTTGTGAAAACAGTACTGATTGGATTCTGTGCTCAATCTTGCTAGCTACGAGCCAATCGGTGCTTTCCTACCCGCAACGTCACAATGTTTACCCGGAAATGAGAGACTGTTTCAATCTGCGCCAGCAGCTGCCTTCGAAATCTATCATTTACCAATTTCTGACCTTTTTTAGTCCCGCAAAAATGATAAATTACAGTATAATGTGACTGTAAACTACTGCCTCGGAATGTACAGCGGACTCTTGCCAAAAGGTTTAACCGAAGACGACCTCAGTCCAGATGACGAGGAGGACGATGTTGAGGAGAAGAGGGAGAGAGGGAAGTGTGAGAGCTCTGCTGAAAAGTTGGGCTCAGCCGGGGAAGACACAGTCTCAGTGGTGGAGGCACAGCCGACTCACACTGCCAGTGGTGCAGACAGTGATTCCCCGACATGCAGTATGCCTGGTATATCTCAGGAAATGTGGCAAGTATGTTGATTTGGGATGCAATAAGCTAAGCATAGCATTAATTCTGTGAAATACAAAGTAGCTGATGTACACCTGTGGCTTTGTTGTCTGTAAGTGGGGGTTAGTTAGATGAGAAAACACTTTTAATATAACAAATGCAGTACATCTACTATTTCTGCTGAATCCCCAGCCCCTCTTGAGCTAACAAAATGTGAATTAAAGGTTTTTGAAACCCTGTTGGACTGTGTGAATCATATGTGTACAGTAGAGTTAGATCAGGTGTCAGTTTGTGCATTCACTATGTGTGTTTGTGTTAAAGAAATTCCAGGATCTACGACAGAAGAATGACGAAATGAAGACAATGAAAATCCCCAGAAAAAGAAAAAGAAAAAGAAGACATCACAAGAAAGGTCTCACTGATAATACAGTGACAAATGTATTTCTTGATACTGTTTGGTGACTTTTAGCCACAATGGTTGCTTCTGTTCATATGTATTTTGCCTTTTCTAGTGAACGAAAGTATTGGAATCAGCCTCTTAACAAGAGGAGAGCAAAAGTAATAATTGTAATACTTAATGATATTAACTTTCTGATCTGTAATAAAAATTTAAAAAACTTCAGGCAACCCTCTTTAAGGTCTAGTGTCTAGGATTTAGTGGCATCTAGCAAATAGGTTGCAGGATTGAAACTTCTCTAATGTACGAAGCGGGTAGGAGAACTACGGTGGCTGACTCAAAACCATGAATGGCGCTAGAGCCAGTATTTGATTTGTCCGTTCTGGGCTACTGTAGAATAACATGGCAGACTCTGTGGAAGAGGACCCGCTTCGTATGTAGATATAAACAGCTCATTCTAAGGTAATGACAACAGAATGACTCTTATGTTCAGGTGATTATAAACTAATAAAAACATAGTTATGAATGTTATATACCATTTTTGCCAATAGATCAGGGTTAGAAATTAACTTCTTTGTCCACCTGCCACTCGATAGATAACCATTGTGTTTTTTCGCCTGGTGAGTGAAGCAAACGTAGCAGCCACTTGCATGTTTTACCAGCACTGAGCTGGTGCCTAGTGCTAATTTTCAACCCTGCAATAGATGCCCCCAAATCTTACAAAATGGACCTTAAAACCGTCAATTATACTTGAAGACTTCTGTTAGTATTAGCTGATGCTATTTTGTATCAAAGTAACTGTGTCTCTTATGCCAATCAACAGGAACAGAGAGTGAGGATCCGACAGAGACAAGGTACTAAATTGAAACGTCCAACCAGAGAAGCTAATTTATACAAACAAAACATTTGAGATTGTTTGTCTCATGCACCCATGGCAAATATGTAGCTGAAAGTGTGGACTGCCACAATAAAAAGCTTGTGAATGAAGCCAGATCTCAGATTTCAAACTGCACTATCACGATAGAGATAGATAGATTTAAATGATGATGAATGACTAGCTTACACAAACAAGTAAGTTTACTGCAAGCTGAGCCTGATAACTAATAGACAGGAATATCATCCAGTGTAGCATTATAGCTGTAATGTATTGAGGGAAGTCTGATGTGCACTGATGATGTTACCATGCTGTGTGATACACACTCATCTAGACATACGGGTCTGATTTTAGCATAGAGTTTGAAACAGAGTCCAGTTGCAGTATGAACAGTATTAGTTTGGCTTATCACAGTGCTGGTCTACATGTAATGAACATTAACACATTTTCTCTGTCAGCAGTGAGCATCAGGAGGAGCGAGAGAAGCACTGGGATGAGCTTAAGCAGCATTTCGGTGTAAATGATCGATTTCATCCCCCTGCATGTTCCAAACCCCCTCCGAAGGTAACAAAGATTCCTGCCTTCCAACTTATCTACCGAGGTTTAATACTGTGTCAGTCGTAGCTGTTAGTAACACCTTCCCATCCTTTGTGTTTCCGTGCCACTGTATTCTCTCATTGTTTTATGTGATATGACATATGGATTAGAAGAATCCTTATGCTAACTTAACCTGACACTGAGATGAATTTTAAGGATTATGTTTGGCTACATTTAGTGATAAGATTAGGATGAATCTCCTTTCATGCATGCTTGAGATTAAAGTGAAATGTAGGTTTTTCCTCTGCAAGCATCCTAATGAAAATCAAAATTTCACTTGACAAAAGAAGAGAGGGTTAGAGTACCTGATATGGCGTCTGTGAGTGTAGCTGGAACATTTAAATTAATGGCTAGATAATAAATGGCCATGTACCACTTCATCATTGAAGAAATTATAACTTTCTTTCATTTGGATACATTTCTGCACTTAAAGATGAATGAACATTTTATGCAAAGGCTTGCAAATTGCCAATGAAGCAAAATATTTGCAAGCTTGATGAACATTATAGCTGACCCAGTGAATGGGAGCTGTTCTCATTTCAATTTGAAATCCTTTTAATGATTATTTTGGAGTATTTTGTGCTTAATTTAACTCAGAGCAGCATAAAATTGAGTTTTTGCTGATTTTAGCCTCATTTTGAATAGGGCAACTATGAAAGGATAAAAGAAATGATTAACAAGCTGAATGAAACAGAACTTGTCACATCAACATAATGAGGGGCTCCTTCATCCCTCAAATGCGGTTTCTTGTAATTAATATATCGTATTTTATTTAATTCTGCCAAGTCCTTCTCACAGTCATTTGAGGAAAAAGCTGTCATAGCAGCCAGATGTCGTTAACTAAGCTGCTAACAGCATTTCTTCAGTGACCTTAAAAACATGTTTCATGGCATAAAGGGTGATGGTCTGTCAGTTATAGTTTTGTTCAAGAGTGCAATATACAATAATTCAGATCACAAGTCAGGTTGTATCAGTGTCAGCTTCAGTTTGTCTGCAGAAAAATAAACTATGTAAAGCAAAATCAAGACCAAGCAACTCGAGTTACAGAGAAAATTGTTATACTAATTCTGCGTTTTTAAGCCTGATGGTATCATCCTTGTACTTTTACACTTGAGTCAAGGTCCTCAAACAATACATCAGAGGAGACACATTAATAATTATAGCCTCTTTCCAGTGTATTTTTTTAGCATGATGAAATTTTAGGGGCTGAAGAAATCTGGTGCTCCGCTTTCTCAGATAGGCTCATCACAGCAGAACTGCCTTGCCATCAGTAACCGGGGGCCTCTCTGCACCCCCTTCTGCTTAGGCCTGTAATGGAAATGTGTAATTAAAGAGTCACATTTATGTTTGGTAATCTCCTGTAGCATTTCTAAGATTTCCCCACTAATATCCAATCAAAAAGGTTTTCATTTGTGAAGGGAAATCTACATATTTGTAGTAATGGCAATCATATTAAAAATAAGGCCCTGGGGACTTTTGAAGTTAGTCTTTGATTTTTTTTTTCTCTCTACCCCTATTTCGGAAAAAAAAAAAAATCTGAATTTTTTTTTTTCCCCTCTTCTGCAGTCCGGCCTAGAAAAGAGCATAGAGAGGGCCATAGCTGAAGGGGACATTGCAAAGGCGGAGGAGATGAGCGACAGACTCGCCACTCGAGAGGTACGTTGTGCTGATAAGAGATCTTTGGGGTGCTCCCGCTGTGACAAATCAGGCTAATGGATCCGTGGCCATTTCTGCTGCAAAGACATAGAGGAACAAAAACACACGCAGACACCCACCATTCAGTCCTGCAGCCCTTTTCCATTGAGTTAATGGAAAGCCCTCCCCTTAGTTTTGAAGTGCTGCAGTGTCTAAAGGACTTTTGGCTCTGCTTTTTAATGAAGGGTACATTGCTTTCAAGCCAACTGTTAAATCATTCTCCAGGTAAGAGTTTCATACCTTTGAAGTGTACATGTCCCTAAATGCAGTGCCTGAAGTTTTGTAACTAACCGCCTTGGCAGGCATCAAGGATCAAGTGGTTTGAAACTAATTTAGCATAAAATGTAGCCCACACACACATATAATTGTGGTTAAAAAGACATACAGCTGCGGTGTTACTTCTCCACTCGGGGAATTGCCGTACTTTGAGCATCAAAGTTAAACTTCTTTGTTTCATGATGCGTGTTGCTTACAGCATCCCATCAGCTTTTTCATTTTGTAATAATGGCAACACAAACGTGTGACACTGTGGGCTGAGATGTCATTGTCAGTCCTGGATTGTAATAGAGTTTCAAAGTAGGCGGGGCTGCTGGTTCAGGAAATGTCTCTCAAATAGAAACATAGGAGTCTCCCATAATGATCCTACACTTTAGATTTATGTTATGGCCACCAGACTTAATTAAACATGTTTTCCAAGAAATCCTGTGTGGTCCGTCAGTTTAGCATCTAAATACTACAATACCCATAAATACTACAACAACGAAACATTTCGATTAACTACAACTCTTTGACTGGCTTCTATGGAAATAGAAGCCAGTCAAAGAGTTGTAGCTAATCGAAATGTTTCGTTGTTGTAGTTGATTTTCTTGCTGAATTTTTTCAAAATCGACCATAAATTTCAAAGTGAAGAAATTTAAAGGAACATTTCTGGAAATATGGTTTTTCATTCTCTGGCAGATAGATGAGAAAATCAACACCACTCTCAGTCTCATATCTATGCTGAATATAAAGATACAGCCAGCTCACAGTTAGCTTAGCATAAAGACCGGAAACAGGATGAAAGAGCTAATCTGGCTCTGTCTCAGCTCTACTGGCGTCTGCATGCATGATAAACCTCTGGAGATTTTGGTTCTTCATCACGTCTGTCGGAGTAACGTTACTTCAGCAGTTAGAAAATGCAAGGTGAACTGGTTGTGTAACGCTATGTCGCATACATCTTTGTGTCTGGATAATGCTTATATTAGCTAAATGTTAGGATCAGCATGCAAACAAGCTAATGTTTAGCAGGTATAATGTTTAAGTGTGTACCAAATTTCATAGCGCGCCATCCAAGTAGTTTTGAAACATTTCAGTCTGATGGAATGATTGACCGACATCTCTTGAACCACGCCATTTGCATGGCTAAAAGCCCAACCAAATCTCAATAATCATGTAATATATCATCCATCTGTAATGGTATCCCTACCATAATACTTTATACAGTGTTTTCCAAATTGCATATCAGGCAGCAGACTCATGAACAAAGTTATCTATTTCTAGAGATGTATTTATCACTAATTGATGCTACAGAACTGCCTCAGTCACTGCCTGCTGTTATGAACTTCGTCTTCACTACCACATCGTATTGTTGGATATTAATGGTGGTGTAGTAGAAATTATAGATTGTAGATAAAGTGTTTGCGTACTGTAATATTTAATTGGAAAAAAATTGCAGTTCATTCACTATTGGTTCCATGCTAAGGTTTTGGACATAGGCTACTAAAAAAATCTCACACACTGTTTTAGCCTACAAAAAAGCATGTCAGTATGGAATTTTGGAAGCAGCTAATTTCCTGGTGGGGACCTGTAACTTCCTGATACTTCTGTTGGTTGCCTGGCAACTTTTTCCAAGCGCTGTGATTAGATATCTCTCACCCATTTTCCCCTTAGGAGTCATAGTCAGCTTCTCACCTAATGTTTTTATGTCCAAAGGCTTTCACCTTTGGCTTTATATCAAAGAACCAGACATCTCTGACACAGGTTTTGTCTTTTGTACTGATGATTAAACCTGGTAGGTACATCACTGTGACAATGAATCAAGATCGCTGTGGAAAACATTATCTGATCTTCAGACTAGATGTGTCACCAAAAACGATGATATTTAGAAAGAAATGACCCCACAAACTATAACAGAAGAAGAGATAGTGTGTTTGCAAGAGATTTTACTCCTGCTATTTTAAAAATGTTTTATATTCCCAGTAGATCTTTCCCTGGAGAACCCTCTTGAATGAATAAGTAGGCTCCATCAACAAGGGTCTGTGTTTAAAAATAAAAAAAAGGAGCTGTATTTTTCATTGAATTGGCATTACATGCCTGTCCTTAGTATCTTCAGTGTGTAATGGACATTAGTGCAGCATCAGAGCTGTTATATTCCCATCTTAACTGCTAGCGGAGTGGTCAAATATGGGGAAGTTAAATGAAAGCTCTTGTGAGTGGCACCTGCGCTGTACTTTCAGAAAGCCTCTTAGAGCGTTGGTGGATTGGTTTTAGCCTGAGCCGAGGTTCTCGCCTCCCTGGCACCTGCCTCGCGTCTTGCCAGAACTGTGATGGGACGTGACAGCAGTCTGGCAGCCACAACTCATTGTTTAGCAGCGACAACTTCATTTCACGAGAGTATAGTCAATTGACCATTTTGAAATCCCCAAAACCTAGGTGACGTAAAGTTCTTTATCGTTCACTTTTAGATACAAAGGGAGGCATTGCTGAACATAGGAGGTGTATGTAGAGAAGCAGTAGCTAAAAAGCAAAAAGTTTTAATGATTTTGAATTAGTTAGAAAGGATTATATTCCATCTTAAATGATGCAGCCTGTAACACAGATAGCATTAAGACCAATGTTTGTTTACAGCACTCCTGTTCACTTTTGACAGGAGCACTGTGACAAACATTTAGAAGATCAATAATCCCCGCTGTGGCCAGAATCAATTTCAAGGTTATAATTGAGTGGCTCATTTGGTACGGAATGGCTTAGATGTTTAATTTGTTTACGGTCATAACACCAAGACATGATTGTGGCAGGCTTTTCACTGGAAGAATAGAAACAGGTTTTCTTCGCAAAAAATGCAAAAGCATCCCGACAGCTGTGAAGAACTAAAGAGGCCTGTTTGTCCCTCTAGGCATTGTTTTGTTAAGAAAACGCTGGTACATGATGGATGACAATGTTTCAGTGTATTTTCATCCTCAATCTAACGGTTTCCCACTTATCTCCTCAAAGCAAAGGGAAATGGGAGGAAGATAGAGAGCTTGCTGTCAGAATCCCCTCTTTTATAAGACAAAAATGTTTGTTTCTGCTGTTTTGGGCTCCCTCAAATCAATTAATGATTTCCATTTGCTCTACTTTCTTCTTTTTAATCTGAACATTAAAACAATTTGGTAAAAACCCGTTTTGAAGGCTCCTTACAAATTCTGAGATACGTGTTCTTTCATCTGTCAAACTTCTGAGACGCGCTGCTTGGATATTGCAGGTTGAGGTTTTTTATTCTCATTACAGTTTTTAAACATTTCCCAAGGCTTTAAGCCTTTGTTTTAGATGAATTCATAAAGACATGCTCCGCTTTTAAGTGAAAGTATTAACGCCCCCGAAGATGGCGCGAAGAAATCACATCCCCTTTTAGGTAACAAAATATTATTTATGTCTACATTGCTTAGACAAAGCTCCCTAATGTATTCCTTTAAACTGTGCAGATAGGGTTTCTTCTCTCATAAAGATGTCTGTTGATCCTTCTCAACACATTTAGATTTCCTTTCACAGGCCATAGAAGACACACAATAATGTAAAAAGCTTCTCGCCTCTAAAGTAGACCTAGTTCAGTAGATTAAAAGGTGCAAGTCCTCCAATTAAGAAGACTGGGTCTCCATCCTTTGATTACTGCACATCATTTTACAACGCTGCAAGTTGCATGTGGGCTAATTAATTCAGTAATTAGCATAACATGGAGTGACTGACACACACGGCTCACAGTCTGTCAGGAGGCTTGATAGCATTTGACAGATTGATTTTGCAGCTTTTCCTGGTAAATGAGCCAGTGCAAAAAGCCGATAACTCATCAGTGCTACAAAGCACAGTGGGGCTTCCTACGTCATCTAAAGTGTAGTGTGACCTATAGAAAAATTTGTAATGTAATGGTTCGGTATGTACACATAAGACATAAGTGAAGCCTGTCCTAGTTTTGTATATTAGGCTCTAAAGTACATTGATAATTGTATTGTGGTGACAACGTATTTGATGAACATGCAAGACAGTCCTGGGTTCGCATCCAGACTCCTGTCTGTGTTTGGGTTTGGTAACAAAGGCACTTTGGTCAAGGTTAGGGAAAGATCGTGATTTAGGTTAAACGTTCACAAAAAATGTAAGGATTAAATAAACATAATGCTGTAGTCACTATCAGTGTATTGCAAGATTGCCTATTTTGGGGGCGTCGGTGGCTTAGTGGTAGAGCAGGCGCCCCTTGTACAAGGCTGTTGCCGCAGCGGCCCGGGTTCGACTCCAGCCTGCGGCCCTTTGTTGCATGTCACTCCCTCTCTCTCTCCCCCTTTCACGCTTGTCTGTCCTGTCAAATAAAGGCTAAAAATGCCCCCAAAAATATCTTTAATAAAAAAAAAAAAAAAAAGATTGCCTATTTTGGCAGAAAACAGTTTAAAAAAATGTTTATTGTTACTTATTTGTGAGGCAAATAGAATTTAGTCTTACCTAAATTTATTAACATGTACTCAGTGTCAACAGACACATTTTGAACTAACAAAGTCGAATCATCAGCATAGAGATAACATTCACAATCAACTGCAAATTTAATATCGTTTACATACAATATATTAGGAAGAGTAAG
This sequence comes from Epinephelus moara, assembly GCF_006386435.1. Taxonomy (NCBI): domain Eukaryota; kingdom Metazoa; phylum Chordata; class Actinopteri; order Perciformes; family Serranidae; genus Epinephelus; species Epinephelus moara. The sequence continues at coordinate 12,524,583 of NC_065524.1, forward strand.
GGGCCCCAGATTGAACCTTGTGGAACTCCACATTTGACCACTCCTAGAGCAGAAAAGGTGCCATTCATATACTAAAAAAGATTACTGAGGTATGTCTTAAACCAACAAACTATTGGTTATCACACCTACTAGCCTCAAATTTATTGCACCAAATTAAAGGATTTACTGTATCAAAAGTCTTTTGAAGGTCTTTTTAAACCCAGATTGGTACTGGCAATAAAATCAAGTACTAACCAAGTAATGATCCCATGCAGAGAGAATTTATATTGGTGTCTTCATTCAGCACCATATCCTAAATCAAGATGACTGCTACTATACAGTACTTACTTTGTCACACTAATTAACCCTAGTTATTGTACTATTTCATCATCATCCTTACAACAAATAATTATTCCCTCACTCTTTTCCTCTTCATAAAACATAGCCACTGAGGTCTTTTGAAATAGTCAGGAGTTGTACTTTATATATAGTAAGTGGGTATATTTCACCACAAAAGACTGTCACGCCATGTTAGAGCTTACAGTTCCCCCATAGCACTCATCACAGCTATTAGAGTGGCATTACCACTTCAAAACAGAAACTCTCTTAGTCTGTAACAATAGGGGGTGTCAAGTCCATTTCATTACTTCCAGGAGCTGAAGAATGTGAAAAATAAAAAGTAGTTTCATGGCTGCTGGCCTCTCATGAACCAACAGCAAAGAAGCAGGTCCAACAATGACACCAAGTACACAAAGAAACACACAGTATATTCTGAAGGTAGTTTTCTTTTTTCAGTCTATAAAGTGCAAAACTGCTAGGCACTATAGAGGATCAGTATATTTCAGACATTTCTGCTGTCTGCGCTTGAACAGAGACCAATAGATTATCAACTCAAGTGATGACCAAATGCATTAGAATCTGGTGGATGTTTACTGCAATAAGTTGAGCTGTAGTTGTATTCATAGATCCTTGATTCACCGGCTACATCCAATAACCTAGTCACTGGCTGTAATCCAATTCAGGTCTCATTCAGGTACCTTTAATATCCAGCCCGACAGTTTTCACAGGTGTTATGAATAAAATGAATTATGTCTTCTTCTACTGTAGTAGTGACGCTTTCACAATTGAGGTAAAAAATACACTGAAGGGCAATAAAGTTAACATAAGGCATTTTTGGATAAAACAGTTCTGGGGAGTCTCTGAGAGAAACAACCCACTGGGGAGCTCCTCCGAGAACTACATACCTTGAAGGGCTTTTTTCTGGTTACATTTGCATTGCCAATAGGAAGACTGAAGTGACGCACTGTAAGCTGGTTGGCGGTAGGTATAGCAACATCAATTTTGCTTTGACAAGTCAAAATCATGTTGTATTTCTCCCATCTCATATATGCTCAGTACAGCCTGGACTTCACTGTCGGTCTGTGTTTTCTTCAATTTTCTTTTTGTTGTGAGCTGTTGTTTATGTTTCATGTTAGCTGTTGTTTACATGGCTGTATGGTTTCTCTTGTGCTGAGAGTACCTACTCAAAAAAAAAAAAGAGCTAAAAAAAAGTCCCTCTAAACAGCACTCTACGAGCTATGATCATTTTTAGTTTTATTGTGATGTGGGTACAATAAGAAGGGAGGTTCTTAAGGGTTAGGGTTAGGATACACCAAACTAAAATCAAAGAACTAGCGGCATCAAAAGCCAACTTTTGCGTTACACATGCCTTGCCTCACCTGTGTCTTGGCCAGAAAGTTGCACCTTAACATATTGCATTGACGATAGCCAACAGCCACTGTACCTGCGTGAGAGGAACTAAGTCTCCATAGATGGCAATAGTTGGTATTTGTCAGTCAAAAAGGGAAACCAGAAGACCGTCTTGACGCTAGTTAGCCAGTTTGCACATTAACAACACAATCCAGTATTGAAAGAACAAAGCATATTCACTCTGCCTCAGTGAATAATAACACAAACCATCACAAAATGTTTCTGCTAAAGAGCTCAGTGGCTAAAGAAAAATAAGTTTATCCAATATAACAAGTTTGTTTCAATCTTGACTTTAGCCCTTTGTTTACTTTCCTCACTTCCGTATCTCTTCTTGTGTAATCAGCTGAACTGTCATTCAGAGTGATTTCATTCACCGATGGGCTCTGCCGCCTCAGACACCGATTCAACATGCTGAATCGGCTCAAAAAAAGCCAACAAGGGCAATGAGGGCCAACAGTATGGGACACACCGCAAAGACTGGGGTGACAGATGCTCACTGACACCCCAACATTGACCATTAGCTTGGTGTGTCAGGGCCTTTAGAACTATGAAAAAGCTCCCCTGGTGTACAAAAGGCAGATAGACTGTGGCCTATCCTCAAATTGTGTCCAAAGTGGGTTCTGGACATATTTACAGACACTGTGATTTTATCATTATTTCATGTTTTTCTCCCATGCTGTATAAATGTCATAAGCACCTTCCTCAGAGAAAGCGTTTAAGATGTCTGGCTCACTATCATATTACTTCAGCACAGCAACATCTCACCGGACTAAATAAATGTATTATCATACTTTGGTGAGAAATCTCGACAATTTTAATCTGCTCTGCCAGAGAGGAGAGAAAAAGTATAAAAGGCAGTTTCTGACGCTTTTTGTCTCTTGCTCTCTTGTTTCTGACCATGGGGTACAAAGTTAGCACTATCTACTAGCCAAATATCAGGTAGATTTGCTTCACACACCAGCCAAAAAACAATAGTAATTCATTGAGTGGCTGGTAAAATTTCAACATTCACTAGCCATTTGGCCAGTGAGAAAAAAGTAAATTTTGCACCCTGTTTCTGACTTTTTCTGCAGATACAAATAGTGAATAAACAGTATATAACAGGATAAAATGACACCGCATTCATGTTGAGTTGTGCATAGTATTGCTTATCATTCAGTGCCTGAATTGTGTTGGACTGTTAACTGATTGCCTGAAACCTTCTGGCTCAACAATCCTGATCTAGCCCCAGTTTTGACCATTGGCCTCCTGTTCTGTGGATGGCCATCAGCTGGTGGAACTCTCTTTAAACCCTGTTTTGAGCATGATTAACCCGATTAGTCTAAATTGTTTAAAAAGCGCACCCTCTCTGCAGTTAGATCACTTAATATACAATAATTAACCATTTGAATATGTATTAACTGGAGCCATTTATGGTTTCTGTAGCGTTTGAACTTGCGGATGGTTATAATATCTCTCATTATGTTCCAGCTCGTATTTCAATAGATGCAGCAGCTGAAAGGAAAAGCCCCACTGTCCTTGAAATCTACCCTTTGGAAAGCCTTGCTTAAATGCTGTGAAACAAAGGTGTCGCGGCATTTTGTCGGAGGAGACATGGTGGCTTAGTTGGAACAAAGAGCTGAACTAAGAATGTTTCATGATATTTATGTTATTTAGCACCTTTTTTTTTCTTCTCACCACCTTCTCCCTGCCATGCCCCGTGTTTGTAATCAAAAAATTAATGAGCAGCGCTTTTGTGGAAAGTGGGCTTTATCAGATTCTGACTTTCCCCGCCCCACATCAGAGTAGGAGGCTGACTCTGTCTCCCCTGCGAGCCCCCCCCAGGCCACCTCGCACAGAGTTTAGGGAAACTCTCCTCTTTGTTCATTTTTCCTTCAGCATAAGCAATTTATCACTGAATGAACTTTTATTGTATCTCTGGATGACTCACATTAAATTTTCGCCCATTAATTTTGAAATGGATTTTGAAATGGGTACTAAGCTTTTATCAAATGCCTGGGAATCTCATTTGGATTATTGTATTTCATTAATTACTTGATAGACAAAGCATACTTTTCAATGTAGATTTGTGTGCTGTTTAATTAATTAGCATGTTTTCTCTTTTAATTAAAGCCATTTTTTTAAATTAAAGCCCACAGCAAAACACATATATAATTTGTTTGTAATTAGGCCTTAATTGGTGGTAGTGGAAGCTTAGCACCCTCGGTTTCTTTTTTCATGATTGCCATTTTATTGCCAGTCACTCATTAATTAAACTGTTTTTTCTAATTAGCTTATAAAACTGTTGATGGCATATTATTGTAAGTGTGAGTTCAAAGCTTGCTAATAAGCCTACCCTACTCAGAAGAGGCGAGATAATGGAATGTGCACAAAGCAGGCGAACTTTTAGAGATTTTTTTTTTTAGTCTACTCCCTAAAGATGACATGTCATGTGTATCTAGCATCAGATTACTAATAGAGGAAAAATGTAGCCATGGCTGTTCTACTGTGCCTTCCCTGGAGTGACTTTCTTTTTGCTTACCATGTCTGTTTGTCAAAGTGGAAGGACGATTATACAAAACACTCTTATGGGGCTGCCCCATTAAACAGTGTTGGAATATAGCAACATGGAGGTACATGCTGTGACGTTTGGATGTAGCATCTTGATGTTAAAATGCCATATTGTAATTGTCAATGTTTTCACATTATACATTGTTTAACAGTCATTTTGCTGTTGCTGACTTCAGCAATGTCATTGTTGAAGAGAAATCTAAGTTAAAAATCTAAGTTGAATTCCCAAGCAGAGCTGCAATGATTACTTGAGATACCAATAAATCGATTGACCAGTGTTTGGATGTAACTCAGAGCAATTACTCAAGTACTGTACTTTTATTTTACTGTGCACATTAAGGGCACACCAACCGATTCACCATACCTAGTAGCAGGCAAATTCTTCTAAAAATGTCCAGTTGATTATTTATTTTCAATCACTTGAATATATTATATATTTTGACTTGACTATAGGTCAAAGAGAAATGTTGTACCACTGGATTAATGTACAGTTCTAGTTACTATTTACCTTACTTTTACAAGGTTTCACATTCAAAACGTACAGTGATCCAATAAAATATGATGCTTCACGAAATGACCGATGAATTGAAACAATTAGTTCATTAATCGATTAGTTGGCTGACAGAAATTAATCTGCAACTATTTTGATGACTGATTAATCCTTTGATTAATTTTTCCAGCAAAAATGCCAAACATTTCATAGTTCCAGCTTCTTAAATATAAGGGTTTGCACTTTTCCTTTATCTTTAATTGTTGATTATTGGGTTTGGACTGTTGGTCGGACACAACTAGCAATTCGAAGACGTCACTTTTGGCTCTAGGGAATTGTAAAGGACATTTCTCACTATTTATTGACACTTACAGAGCAAACAATTAACCAAGAAAGCAATGATTAGACTATTCAGTAATAAAGCTTATCATTAGTTGAAACCTTATATAAAATAGTTTAAGAATTAGCTCAACCAACTACATCAGTAAAATGCTGCTTAAACATTCATGCATTAGGAAAAAAAATCTAATAATATAATTATATGACACACAAAGGGGTCATTTGTAGACAGTGAGTACTTTTGATTTTTTCACTATGTTGCTAATAATACTTATACGTTTAATTAAGTAACATTTTCAATGCTTTTACATGTAATAGAGGATTATTACAGTGTGGTTTGCTACTTTTACTTAAGTAAAAAATGTTAATATTACCTCCACTGCTGCGATCAACAACAATTTTGATATACGATTAATGAATTAGGTTAGGAAGATAGGACACATGTCTATTGTTTTATATAAGACCTGAAACCCTGGTGGATTTGCATTCTTCGTGTTTAGTCCATTCTGTTGTTTTACTTATGTCAAAATGAATAACTGAATGAAACTTGGTCCTCCTTCTTTTTTAATGCGATATGGGTGGTATCGATTGACCCCTTGATCTCTTGACCCTCCCAATGTTGCTGCAACACTGAGGCCTTGCAGCCAGAAACACATTTTCCTTCCCCCTCCGCCTCAGTTCTGAGAAATTATGCTGAAATAACACACGAGCTGCCTAATCTGATATTCATTCCTTTCTTATATAGCCCTGCTTTCCAAAGTTGACTAAGGCCACATTATTTAGGCATTAAGGTAGTGTGATAAGGGAATTAGGCTGGTCATTAATCGTTTACACGTCAAATGCAGCAGAGCAGCTCGGGGAGGTGATTTAGCGAGGCAAAGCCATATAGCCCTTGTTAATCCACCTCTCACACGTTTTAATTGGAAGAGGCTTCCTGGATAGGAAATTTATGAATGGGTTTAAGGCCATTTCTTCCTTAAAGCCATCATTTATTTCTTATTGTTAATAGGAGCTTTAACACTTTATCCACATGGAGATGTATTTTTTCTCATCTTTTATTCAGCTATTGTCTTTCCTGCACTTGCTGTTTAATTGCCACAGTGTTTTTGTGAACCCTGCGCTGCTCATAAAGACTTCCTAATGCTTCTTTTATTTATCAAACACCTCAGAAATGATGCAATAGAACAGACACACGAATGAAAACAGTGTGAAACTGTTGGGTTTATCTTGTGTATGGCTTATACAGCAGCAGCAATGCAGATTTTTTTTTTTTTTTTTTTTTTGTATTTAGGCCCCATGTTTGGGTCTCCACTTGAATCTCCATGACGACCCAAACATGAATGAACAGAAAACGGTACTATTGACTTAACCCTCCTAGTGGCCTTAAGCTGCTGCTGCTGCTGCAGTGCCAGCATTGTGCACGATGATTTTTTTTACGCCCAAATCTTCCAAAGGTCAGAGTATTAATCCTCTGAATAAACCTTGTTTTTAACAGGGCTGTGCCCAGGCCACACAAGAGAGAGACACAAGGCACAGAAACATGGCGCTGATGGACACTTAATTGTATATTAATATGTGGTGGAGTGGGAAGAATTGCCTTTTAGGAGCCACATAAACAAAGAATGCAGGAGGTTTCCTGTCTCCGGCTTTTATTCCAGCTTTGTACTTTCATTCTTATTTTTCACCAGCCTCTGATGTGAAAGGATTTGGCACTAAGATGCACGCAAGGGGAGGGGGAAAAAATCCTGAAAAGTGGATCAAAAAAGTAAATGAAAAATAATGTCATATTACTGAAAATATGAGAGGCTAATTTGTGCCGACTTTTTGCTAATTTTGTTCTCGCCACAGAAAGAGGAGCCGTCACCTGCTCGGCGCCACAGCGCTGACAGTGCCAGTGATCCATGAAATAAGCTGCCGCTGGCTTTGTTCAGATAAGAATGAACAAATCTGCACAATGTACTGCTCTCGGAATCTCATTTTCATACTTGCATGCAGGCTAAAAGAAATAAGCTGTTTGCAGGCTTGATTAATCAGACATTTGAGGGGTTTTTTTTTTGTCTCTTTGATCTGTTCTGTCTCCTAGGTAACTTGGTTGACATTAATGTTGAGCCCCAGTAAAGACAATCAGGGACTGTAGACTAAACTGATAAAAAAAAAAAAGGGGGAAAGAATTAAAGACCTTTAATGCTTTAAATATAGTAAACGCTATGTTGTGAATTTAAAAGAGGGAGAAATTGCATGGAAGTGGGTTTTAATTTTGCTTTTGGAATGTTTGGAAAGGCGTGTTTTCAAGACCTTTTGCATTTCAAATGCAACCCCACAGGAGAGCAGGTTAATGTGGGTAATCCTGGTGCAGAAAAAAGGGAAAAATCTCTGTCTGTAAACCTCCAAATGAAACCATTTAGCATCATGCAGTTTCATTTGATTTGCTCCCAGAATGAGCCAAAGTGGGGTTTTTTCTGCAAACACAGAGAGCAGGAGCTGTTCTCAGATTTGTCAACAATTTAATAAACGTCTGGTTCATAATCTCCGTGTGCATCGCAGACACTCAAAAGCATTTAGCAGCACCTACACCACTCCATCGAGGAGCAGGGAAAACCCTGGTGTGGTTTTATCTGCTTGCAAATCTCCTGCACATGTAAGAGCAATCACCCGTAATAACTCTTTAAAAAGAGAAAACATGATTTGAGGAATTTAAAACCTATAAAATGGCAAAGAACTGGAGAACTGTCATAGTATGTACGCTTCAGGTTATGCAGACGCTTTCACAAATCTTCCAGTGACTGTATAGATGAATGCCTTGAGGGCCCAGCCGGAGCCCAGTACTTGCAGCCAGCCGGAGCCCTTATCTTAAATCCAAGCAAAGTACCATTAATCTTTTTGAAAGACCTTTATGGCTTTTAATGTATCCCAAATTAGAACATTTTACACCCTTGGTTCCTGAAATATGGTGATAAAAAGCCTTTAGAGTTTAATTTTTCCTGCCTGCTCGCTCTGACCTGCTTAATCCCAGCATGCATTAGGAGATATTTTAGTTTCAGTCTTTCTAATAAAGTTTATCCCACTTAATTATAATTGAAACATTTTTTTTCCAGCAGGTCTTTTTTTTTTTTTTTTTTTTCTAGTGGCACAGTGGTGGCACATTTCTTCATTACCTTAAGACTTTCTTTCCCCCCTGATTGTACTCTGAATATTAGAGAGAATTACCCAAAGGTTTGGTGAAATTGTTCCAAGTTGTTTATCGAAGTTTGCCTTTGCTTGAATAATAAACCTATCTCAGGAGTGACAGAGGAGGCAGGATTTTACTCTTTGTTTCCCGTGCTTCTGTGTGACTGGGGTTATTGGGATTATTCTGCTTCACAATACATACGTCTTCCCTGGGATTTGAATGTTTGCCTCTTGCAGTCACGGTCATTCTCTTCACTTCTGATTTCGGGGGCTGCCTGCAGTACTCCAAACAGAAAAGTGTCTTTTACACTGGTGATGAGTGGAAAATGCCACTGCAACGTTTTTGAGACGGACGGAAAAATGGCAAAATGCTGAACATTGTTTCTCATTGTTTATTTATTCCGTTATTGCATTTGCACATTAAACAAGAAAAAAAAAAGAAGTAATCAAAAGAAACAATGTGCGGGAGAGACTATAAGCCAGGAGCTTAAAAATATGACACCTCAAACAAAAGGCAAAATAGATTAGAATAATTTTAATAAAACAGTGCTCCTGTAATTTATGGCGCTATGGGGCACTTCACCCCCCACTTAAAACTCACAGATGTACACTCACACACATACACACATTTTTTAGTACTGTTATTTGTACTGTATCTTTTTACCTTTATGTTTCACTGGCTGTTGCCCTAGATGTATTTCTAATATGTCGGATGTTGCAGGTTATAAACAGCTTGTAGGGTTGAATTTGGAAAGAATAACACAAGGAGCACTTAAGAATAATAACAACTGATTGTTTTGGTTATTGATTAATCTGCCACTCATTTTCCGCAGTTAATTGTTTGGTCAGAATATAGTGGAAACTGCCCTTTACATTTTCCAGAGCCCAAAGGGACGTCTTCAAATTGCTTGCTTTGATTCACCAACAGTCTAAAACCCAAAGATGTTCAGTTTACTATTAAAGACGAGTAAGAAGACCAGCAAATATTCATGTTTGAGAAATTGGAATCAGTCTTTTTTGGGCATTTTTCCTGACTTAATTACTTAAACAATTAAAGGGTTATCAACATTTTCCGTCGCCTGACTTAGTGAGTAATTGTTTTTAATGTCCGTTTACAAAACACGAAACTTAATTTTGACTTCGGAACAATTCAAAAGGACACGTAGTAAAATCACATGCTTGTTGTATTATTGCAGTTGGACAGTAAATGGTTAACAAACTGACATTTGTATCTTCTTTTTCGAGATACAGTGAAAACAGAGCCAAATATATCCATACATAGGCGTACATTTCAGGGGGGACGCAGGGGACACGTCCCCCTTAACATTTACAACATTTGCCCCCCCCTCCCCAGTAAAAACATGAAAGCAGCAGAAGACTTGCTGTTGAAATGTTGAAACAAAACGTACACCCTTGCATCATTATGTTTTCATTACACACGTAAAATTTCCTGATATTACTCTTCAAACTCCCAGTACTATGTTTTTATCTATACTTTCACATGCTGCCGTGTCATTTTGTTGCATCGAGTTTAATTTACTGATTTTGGTGTACATGATGTACGCATGTTTCTCTGCCATGGAAAAACACTGTGCGCAATAGTTTCTTTCTGTAACATACTGTGTGTTATACCCTATCACCAGTCCTAATGAAAAATGTGTTCAATTCTAGGATAGCAGGACGGCATTCATGTGTTGTTGAGCTCAACAGCGGTTGTGCTGTGGTGTGGAGGAGGCAGCACAGGGAAGCAGAGACACTGACGAGAAGCCACCCTGACACATCAGTCAGAAAGCTTTTTCTCGCCACAGACTGATTTCCATTCTCTAATGGGCCTCTCCTCTGTCTGCCTCTAAATAGCTGGCTGTGAAAATCGCTCAAGCCGCTGATTGCCGTGACTTTGTGCAACGCAAACAGGAAGAGGAAGCTTTGAGGGCAGCGCAGAAAAGGAAGAACCAAATAGCCTGGGGGTAGGACGTCTCTCTCTGTCCTCGCATTTATGTTTGCCATCATATCTGCCATGTGTTACACTCTGGGCTCAAGTACAGTTAAGATAGAGCCACTGAAACCGGCATCAGCTGGACTTTGAATGATTACTCACCCAGAGATTGAAGTTGACAGCTGAAATGTATTCATAAAGGGCTCGGTAATTTAATGTGTTTTTTTCTGTGTTGCAGGTTTGAGGCTAAAAGACGATGGGAAACCAAAAGCAACATGGGCTTCATGTGACAAACACGAAGGAAAAGGAGAACGTGTGTTATTTTTTTTTTTAAGTTAATTTGATAAAAGTAGTGTTTTTATAGCGGACTGATCCTGTTTTTCTTTATTCCCTTTGTATATTTTGAAGACTTCTCAACAGCAGAGTGTGAGGGGGGGAAAGTCACACAGTTGGCTGAGGAAAAACCAATCCAGAGAGTACAAGAGAGAGAGAAAATTATGGAGCATTCAAATTAATTCCTAAGGCGCCCATTGGTGTCTGCATTGTGTTATTTTTCATTACATTTCAGTGATTTGAGCGTTCTGGCCTTTTTTTTCCCCCCTTCAAATTAAATCTGGTGTACATTACTGGATGATGCATTTATTTATTGCTGTAAAGTGGGTTAATCATGAAGGCGCTCCTTTCTTCTTCCGAGGAAGAGAAAGGGAAGATTAGGGCCCTAATGCAATGTACAGGATAATGTGCGATAGGATTTGGGAGAAGAAAATGAAATTTGGCTGCTGTAAACAGTTGTGAGCAGTTGTAAACTGGAAGTTGAGTGAACGTTTTGGGGTTGGGGAGATGAAGGGGGGGGGGGGGGGGGGGGGGGGTGAGACATGAAACAGAGGCTTTGCTGTTGGCCCTCACCCATGCTGGGAGACATGCTATTGTTTCTCAGCTCGAACAAGAGGCACGCGCTGTTTTCTCGAAGCCTACAGTCGCCGCTCATTGTGTGATGAGCTCTCTTCAGCATCTGTAAACTCGTCTAGAAGCGTCAATTCCTCTCGCTGTTACTTTGATCTTTTTTTTGATCTGCAGCGTTTGCCTCGGCAGCTACTCGCTCTTCTGAAAAGCTCATTCAGATTCCAGGAAGTGTTAATTGCAAACAGCATGCAAAAAAAAGCACAAGAATGATAATTACTTTTATTCGTAATGCGTGCTTATATTTTTTTTCAACCATAGAAAATGATTGCTTTGCTTCAAGGTAATGAGAATTAAAATTAATCCCACCTAAGTTGTTTGCAATGCACATATTTGGGCACTTTGTCCCCCGGTGAGGAGCAGTGTTCTCATAGCTTTGCTGTGTAGGCTGAAACAGGATGAGGAAAAATTAACTAAACATCAGAAATAAAAGTTTGTTGGCAATTATGATACAAAACACCTGAGCTGTGGAAACCTAGATATGACATGAGTGTAAAAACTAATGCTTAAATTTCGAGAATCGAGCTTTTCCCATCATTTTACATCCAAGAGAATCACACGACCGTGTGTCTGGGAAGCTGTCAGTTGGTGAGAATCAGTGCTAATTAAACTATTAATTATCTCTGTAATGAGACGCGAGTTAAAACTGTGTTAAGCACATCAAAGTACAACATGGGATTTCTTCACTTTGATGACTGCTATGAAAAATATATCTTGACTGAGGAGTGAGGAAACATTAACAGGACAAAAAGTAGCCAAATCTCAGAGCTTTGAAAGTTTTGGAGAACTCTGCAAGAACAACGTAACAGTTTATTAGTCTGTTTTATTTACAGGTGTGATTATTGCGTATTTCATAAACACAGTTTCTCAGAAAAGTGAACTTTTCAAGGTTATATTCAGTATTACATTTATCATCTCAGTGGAACTTTCAAAATAAAAGGCATAAATCATCTGCGAATATGTTTCTTCCACATGTACAAACCATGTAGCCATTTTTCAAAGCTAGTAGTTGTCAGTGAACATGTCTAGCGCTGATCCAAGTGCAGCTCGGCGCCGTATCAATAGCATCTCACTTTATTAATCTCTTGGAACACAGGATAATGCCTTGAGCAGAGATGATTCTGTTTTAAGCTGGAAAATCCACTTTCCCCTCTCGTCATGTTGAGGAGCTGTTTTCAATAGTCTGTTCCTGGAGGCCAATCTTAGCCTCTGACCTGGGCTGATTTGTTGTGAAACACGGAGACAAATTCCTTGGGCACATGTAGCACCACTTCTAGGAAAAGTGTTTGTTGTGTGGAGTGGGGGAAGAAAAAAACAACAACAATCCCATTAAATGGTTGGAAAGCTGCTGTTGTATGAAAGGGAACATATGTTGCTGGTAACAAGACATCAGCACTATCATTTGCTGCTATCACTGGCTAGGAGAGGATTAACTGGAAGGAGAGATCTCCAAGATGCAGCTGATAAAGGCAAGCAACGTTCAAAACAGCTCACATCTAACGTAACCTGACATGGTAATGTTGCTTTGTTTGTGCTTTATTAAAGGTTTTTTGATAATATTTTTATTGTGTTTTATTGTGTAACTACAAGTTGTTACGATTGCTCTTGTTGAATTTTCCTTGTGTAAATAAAGGATTCAAGCAATATTAAATTTAGAAAATGTTTTAATGTTTTTCACAGATGAAATTTCTCTTGTTCATTAAATAAAACTTTAACATTTTATATTTTTTTTATATATATATATATATATTTTAAAAACACAACAATTGAGAAAACAAGACTGTTCATCGCCTAGAAACGACCCCAGAGGTTGTTGGTACAAGCTAATGACTGCATATAAAGATAGATAACATGCCTCCATTTCCTCCCACTCAACAAAAATTAAGCCAAAATATCTCAGATACAGCTTCTGTCACCTTACCCTGGTGATGTCATTTGGAGCAGTCTGCGCAGAAGCCATCGCCTCAGTATTGAGTTCCTACCATCCGACCGGTCGTGAGCAGTGCCACTGATTGCGAGCACAAGCAAGCAAGCTGTAAAGCATGTCGTCAGACCCCCTTTTTATAGCATCAAATAAGTCATTATAACCAACTTATTTAAAAAAACAAACAAACACTTGAACATACCGTAGCTTCCTAAGAACTACCTAAAATGATGGAAACCTTTTTGGGAAAAATGTATTTGACGTGTACTTTAATTTTTTTGTTTGGCCCATGTCCCATCTGCTAGCATGGAGAGGGGTGGGGTTTATGACTCATACTGCAGCCAGCCACTAGGGGGCAGTAGAGATGTTTTGGCTTCACTTTTGGGGAGCTGTCATGACGTCGATTTTTATATACAGTTTAAGACACAAGTAGCTTTTAAAGACCCATATAGAGTGCTCCAGAAATAAGTACTAAATCCAGGAAATGAGTTAGCATCTCAGCACCCCTGGTTTTCTCGTATCAAAATCAGCAGTTTTTTTTAATGGGTGTTTGGTTAGATGCCTGAAATAAGGTCTGTGGTTAATACAAGCTTAAGAGATTTTCACGTCTTATTCTACAACATGAAAACATCAGTAAGTATCCTACTCATGAGATTTGAAGCTTTTGTGTGTCTGTAAAAAAAAAAAAAACCTTTGCTAGAAAGTGGCAAAATAAGACTAAAGAACATATACAGCCGTGCTGTTGGGGCAACATTAACATTAGCTTTTTATTTCTGGCGATTACATTTAGGCTTCAAAAATCATATGAGTGGTGTTAACTTGTGAAGATTATCTTGCTTACCTTTGTTCACCACAGAGTTTAATATACGCAATAATCCCAAAAACCAATGAAAAAAAAAATCTCATTGGCTTTTGGACTAGGGAACCAGGGTGACTATAACTTGAGCATTGGCCTACAGAAAAACATCATCCCTGGAGCACTCTATTTACATTTACTGTTAGGCGGCAACCTCTAGTGGCTGTAGTCATTTTGATGGGAGCAAAGCAGGAAGTGAGGTGATGTAGTATAAAGAGTGACAAAGTCCACATAGGGAGGATGAATGGATGGGTCAAACAAACAGGACTTTCGCCCATGAGACCGAGATTTGTGTCTTGTGTGAAACCAAAAAATACAGTTTACAAAACATACTTAACTTACATACATAACTTTTGTTATGTATCAAACCTACTGATTTAATCCCAGACTATGATCTTCTCCCAAACCTTACCACGTAGTTTTGGTGTTTTGGTGCCTGTGATATTTTCATAATGTTAAGCATGTGTTTAAAACTGTCACTGTTACATTTATACAAGTCGTTCTGGGAGTCATTTGCGAATGACTGCCTCTGTCGTTTGACAGAATGACAGTCTGGCATGTTGGAGAAAACACTTGAGCAGAACAGAAAACACCTTTTAGAAAACATGACCAAATCATCGCTGCAACATTGTTTTATTACCAATTTGTGAAACATCGTTTTGTTTTCTTTTCTTGTTAATGTGTTTAGTCCAATATTGTTTAGTGTCTCAGGGCTACTGTAGAAAACCCCCACAATATGTTACTTTTCACATTTGATATCATGTAAATTACATGCACATTTCAGTACACAAGGTATATTTGTTCCCTTCCTCTCAAAGTAATACATTTGTGGGAGCGACAGGCAGTGTGGATGTTGACATATTCCTCGGCTGATTTAATGACCTGTTTAATTCTGGCACGTCTGTAGCCCTCGCAGATGTTTTGCAGTTTTAATTAGTGTAATCATCGCTCTTGAAAAAGGCCACAGGGTTGTTTAATGGGTCATGTTTGTTAAGATGCACAGAATTATAACACAAAAGATATGCCATTTATTCAGCGCTACAGTCTTCCAGTGATTATGGGTGTCACAATTGATAATTAGAGAAAGAAGTGATTCATCTGAAAGCCAAAATGAACCTCTGTGGTGTGAGGAAATTAGTTTGACAGTGTTTGGATGAGCGGTGTTTACACTGCAGTGTGGCGGTGTGGGAACACTTTACCACTCCAGTGTTAACTGAAGCAACCTGCACACACTTACTGCTGTTCCTGGACGGAGTCAGAGACTTTTGATATGACATCTGGAGCAGAAACTGGATATTGTCAGGCAAAAACTTCTCATGAAATTATGAATATAGTGTTTCATTCTGCAGGCTTTTGTCACATGATAAGCAAAGGTTATGGTTCCAATTTTCAGGCAGCAAAGTACAAAGTGCTTTACGCAGTTTCCTCAAACTGTGGGAAATAGGTCAAGCTAACATTTACGATATGATAAAGACTGTTTAAATGCACATCCTCCATAATTAAAACCCATACTGTAGTATGTGGGTTACTTATACACCCTCTTAGTTGTTTCTTACTTTGAAACTGCTTGGAAAGCATCAATTTTATCATTTAGCATAACTTAAAGAACAAAAAATGAAAATGAACTTTCAATTAATGTTCTTCTTTTGCTATCGCGAAATAAAGCAATAATAATAAAAAAACATTCCCAATCACAAATATGCTGAGCATGCACTCATTATGTATTCATCTTCACTCTGCAAACCACATACTGCATTTTATCTGAATGAATTATTAACCAAGTTAATGAATATTTCATTTTTCTTTATGGAAGCATTTAACAGTCCCAACAGAGGTAATGACATGTTAAGCAGTGCCGTGTACCTGAAGAGAAAGGAGAAAATATAATTTATGTGGACAACCAGGTTAAATCGTGCAGCATATCGGGCTGCATTAAGATGTTAAAGCTTATTGCAGTCTATTTAACGTGTTCATTTAAGATCTCCCCTTTTGTTATAGTGTATACACGCCTTTCCTATATAACTTACACTGACCTGCCTTTATTTCCACACACAGACCTGAGATCCCTTTGTATCTTAAGAATGGACACAGCATGATCTAGAACAGCCGGAGGGGATTTACACTGAGCAAATGAATTTAATGGTGTAATTAACATTACCTTGATTTGTCCCAGGAAAGACCTCAGTAAGTCTGGCCTGTGTGGTAATTTATTGCTGAGGTCCTATGAAGAACACTCACCTACTGTAGAGCAGGTAATTACAAACACTGGCTTGATTAGAAGGGGGAGGAAACCGCTCCAGACTTGTTATTGATCAATTAATACTGGTAATACTGTAGTTGTACTGCAACAAGACAGTGGCAGTTCAAAGTACATTGAATTAACCCTTCGATGCATGGGTCATTTGGACACTCTTCCACAAGAGGGCCAAAAATGATCCGCAGTAGTTTTCACTGATAATAAATATGCTATTTTCATAATGATCTGAATTTTACACATAAATTATTGGAGGTTTTTAATGTACATTTGTCATTTTTCACACATTTTGAAAGAAGAGACTAAGACACATTTGTATGCATGCATCCTGGCACACTGGTATTTATACTGTAATTTTCACAGTTGTTTACTATGTTGTCACTTTTTCTTTTCACTTCAGCCTGTTTGGTTTTCCCTTGTTGCCTGCCAACACCTCCCCATTGATTCAGCGATCTGCAGCCTTCCAGTTATTTCCCTGTGCGGTCAGACATGCTCCTTAGTAAACTGAGGAAACACTGTCATAATACAGTAATATAGTCTATATCAAATTCTAAATCTAACCCATTAACTGACACAGTACCATCCAGTGTCTTTGAGGCCATTTCAGCTGTATATCTGAACAGCCATGTCAACATTATATGTAAAGAAAACAAAGGCAATGCTTTCAATGGCTCGTTAAAGGACAAGTGTGTAGGATTTAGTAGCATCTACTAGCAGAGATGATGTATAATATTCATAGCTATGTTTTCATCAGTTTCTAATCACCTGAACATAAGAATCATTGTGTTCTTGTTACCTTAGAATGAGCTATTCCTCTTCCACGGAGTCCGCTATGTTTTTTCTACAGTAGCCCAGATGAGACAAATCAAAACATTAGCTCTGGA
Source organism: Epinephelus moara (assembly GCF_006386435.1). Taxonomy (NCBI): domain Eukaryota; kingdom Metazoa; phylum Chordata; class Actinopteri; order Perciformes; family Serranidae; genus Epinephelus; species Epinephelus moara. The sequence goes on from NC_065524.1 coordinate 12,541,672, forward strand.
AAAGGCTGTTTGCATTTTCATGTCAGCCACCATACTTCTCCTGCAAGCTTAGCACATAGGAGAAGTTTTGGTTGTAATTTATACATAAATGCTATTGTAAAATTATGAGCAACGTGCCATTAATCATTCAATAAACAGGTTTATTAACGGTATACCCACTGATAACGTGGTAGTTGATGAGATGGGTGTATGTCTAAGTGGATGGGTAGATTACCGAGGAGGAAGTGGGTATACTCTCCTTGATACTCCAGTGGCTTTTTGGCTAGTGTACTGTAAACAACCAGAAGACTAGTTGGGTATACCCTATATACCTGTGTATGCCCTCCACTACACCACTGAATTTACCTATCATCAAAATTTCAAACTAGCAAATATTAAATTTAATATCTACATGAGTGTAATGTATTCATTGACAAAAAAAACCCCAATTGCCCATTTTTTGAATAAACAAGATAATTCTTAGAAAAGTTTTAATTGAAAAAAATCTACTTATGCTTTTCTAAATTAACAAAATAATTATCTTGTTAATTTAGAAAAACGAGAATGTACAAACAGGGCAAATATGTTTTCCAATAAAGAAAACTCTCAGAATTCTGAGTTAATTATTTGGTTAGTTTAGGACAACAGGGCAAATATTTATTTCTTCAGTGAATTCTTTCATGTGTTTTGCTTTTGTAACCTACATTTACAACTACTGTACAGTTCTGTGAGTTAGCTGCAAAGTAGGATAATAGATTATGTCTGTAATGGTAGATATTATTCCTTAAAAACATCTATTTAATGACAGCAATGTTTCTGAAATAAAAAAATACAGATAATGCAGCTGATGTGTGGTTCATAATAAATACAGTAAATACCTGGCAGAAATATAACTGATGAGGATGAGAAGTTCCTATACATTTTTGACCCACTTATGCATCTAAGGGTAAAGATCCTTTGTAGCATTAAATATTGGTGAGGACATATATTTTAATTGTCAACAAGATTTTCACCTGAACATCATCTATAGCTTCAACACTGATCTAAGCTTCCACGTTGACTCCAAATCTTCATTCACACTCTGTTGTCTGAGCAGTGCAGTCCTTTGTAAGCACTGATGTTGCCATGTTGAAGGGTTGTCTAACAGTCAGGGCAGGCCCGATGAGCAAGGAACCAATTTGTGTCTAAACCCCAAGAAACTCCAAACTCTCCCAAGTAATTCCCTCTATTCCGACTCCTTAAAACCTTGTCTCGACACAAACAATAGCAAAGCTTTGTAAACGTGACTCTAAAACCTCTGCCAAGCATAATTTATCATTTGAATGACAATAGACCACTTAGCACTGCTTAAATTATTTCGGCGCTCTATCTGCTACTTGACTGTCTTTGTGTTGTAACAGCGGACGATCATTAACGCCACGGGGTGATGTGGTGCGCTCTTATCTCTGGCTCGGTCCTCAGAGTTCACTATAGATAGAAACTGCTCGGCCATGACAGCAACAACTTGTTTTTCTTTTTTTAAATTGCAAGACTAGTCTAAGTCATGGCTTATTAGATATAAGTGTAGCAGTGTGAACAATGCAGAAAGTTAAATTATACTTTTATGGAGGTTTTGAAATGTAAGAGGCTTCATATGACTAAATTACCCCAAGTGTTTTGAAATGGACAAGGGCAAATTGTCTTAATTATACCAGTGGTCAGAGAAGCAGAGAAACTGGGTGGTTGAACATGATAAAGAAAATAGATTTTAATAGTTGAAGAGGAGACCATCAAGCTGTCATTTATTTCATTTGTGTGAGTTTAAGGGGATAGAAATATCTAAGCGGAAAGAAAATGCACTTTGAGCTGCTGATACAAGCACATGTTAACATCGAAGAGGAGATCAGCTCTTACTATTTTAGCCACTGGAACAGATGGAGCCAAAACAAGGAGTCACAGAGGTGCTACTGATGACACAATAACGATTCATTTCAGCCACTTAAAGGAGCACTTCAACCCCCAGATGACCATTTGTACATCAGTTACTCACCCTGTGTTATGTTGCATCCATGCAAAACTTTGCCCTTCTTGCATGAATGAAGGATTCAAAAAGGCAGAAAATTCTTGTTGAACTGATGTCATAGGTGGCCGCCTTTAACAACAGCAAAACTATATCAAAACATCTGTTTACAAACTCTCACACAACCTGGCCATGTATCATTTATCCAGACATATGCTCAGTTCTTCCCAAAGAGACAGCCTTTTCTATAAGGGAATTGTACTAAACTCAGCTCTCTCTTTAAAGCCAGGCTCCATTGACAAAAATAGTAATTTTACCTCGCTGAAAATGGGAGCTGCTGGTCTACAACCACCTTGATCAGTTAGTTTGTTTGTGTTATTATGTGACTTTAGTAAATCTGACCCAACCCTTTCAAACACCAAAGTCACACACAAAGACAAACAAACTAACAGTGACCAGTAGCTTCTGTGTTCAGTGAGATACAATTACTGCTTTTGTCAATGGAGTCTGGCTTTGTAGATAGCATAAGGTTTACCTTCAGTTCAATTCCTTGTCAGAGAGGGCTGTCTGTACGGGAAGAACTAAGCGTACAACTGGATAAATGAGACATGGATTATAGTGCACGAGTTGTGTGAGTTAATAAACCGATGTTTTGATATAGCTTTGCTGCTGTTAAACACAGACCCCTTTTACTTCATTCTTTGGTCACCATAGAGGCATGCAAGAAAAACAAAGTTTTCTTGACAAATGTGGTGAGCAATTGGTATACAAATGGTAATTAGGGGTTATAATCCTTTCAACTTTTGATTTTCTTTCCCCTAAGCTTTCATGAAATTATATGTCTGATGATATTCAATATTTTTCTTGTCAAAGAAAAGACCAAAACCAACAATGTCTTGATCCTACTAACAGGTCTGTGCAGCCACAAGCTGATATATCTTATGCCTCTGTACCAGAACTCCATTGTTGCCCAAAAACTATTAAAAGAAAACACAGAATCAGTGGGCCACACTGTCACATTTTTTTATAACCATGAACACACACACACAGACACAGACACAGACACACACACACACACACACACACACACACACACACACACGCAGTGCAGTTTGTTAACTCAATCTCACATGGACATCCTGCTGTCTGAAACTGCCCACTTACTAGAGCGCCAATTGTGTATTCATCCGCAGTTGAAAATAGTCCCCACAACATACACTCTTTTACAACTGTTTGAGTGATGTCAGCTAAAAACTGCAGTACCAAGCTGTTCAGAGAAATAACGAAGCCTTTTTCAAGAAGGAAACTTTTTTCTTTTTTATCTTGACAGCCTGAAAAAATTGGTATCCATGCACACTTTGGGTTTTCCACTAAAATAAAGTTCTGTGGTTTTGTTTTGCCAATAAATGTAAGGGTCCAGTATATTTTAAAAGAATAGACAAACATTCTGGTAAATATGCTTATTTGCTTACTTGCTGTGAGTTAGATGAGAAGATCAATACCACTGTCATGTCTGTGTGGTAAATATGGAGCAGGAGCAAGGCAGTCAGCTAAGCTTTGTAAAAAGACTGGAAGCTGAGGGAAACAGCTAACCTGGCTCTCGTTGACTGTAGCAAAATCTTAAAGCTCACTGATAAACACATTATTATATCTTGTGTGTTCAAATGGTACAAAAACCAAGTGTAAAAGAGACAAGCTGTGGTTATATAAGTTTACAAATTTGGGTTATGTGCTGAACTATGTAGTGGTCAGGCACTGTGATCTTCTGGATTCTTCACTGTTGCGTCATGGAAGTTGCTGTTGATTAGTGAATTTTAGTGGTGCTGGGAGGTGGATTAACTTTGACCAGAGCCAGGCTATCTGTCTCCTCTTGTTTTGAGTCATAATGCTAAGCTAAGCTAACTCTCTTTGCTCCAGCTTCATAGTTAATAAAGAGACATGAGAGTGCTAGCAGCTGTCTTATGTTATTCTTGGCAAAAAAACAAAGCCAAAAAAAGTGGATTCCAAGAATCCCAAACTTTTCCTTTGAAAGGTCGATTTTAAAGTCCAATTCCATGCTTACTGTTGATGAAACTTTAAGTATTGACTAAGTACAGTAATGTGTATGTGCTGTAGCAATTATAATCTAAACAAAGATTAACTTTAAATTCTCGTCACGATCTGACCTAACAGTAAGTATCATGTTCCACAGCAGACAGGTACCAAATTCCTGCACCGCGTGGCTTTGTGGCCCAACGTTCCTGTCTTGTTCTCCATACAGTGATAACTGCCATAATGAGATTTGCCATTAAGAAAGAAAAGAATGAAAAGGACCCCAGCCATCTGTATAGCTCACCATGGTAAAAGGCTGAATGCTATCAAGCCAGAATTCAATCGCTGAATTATACCCTCTTTGTGTGCGTAGGGCTAGTGAGTACCTCACACTATATTCATTTCAAAAAGGCCTCAATTTAATTAGTTCTCATATGTTGAAAAATTCATGAATTTGTCTGCAATTCCCGCTGCCATTGTTGGGAGTGACTTAAGCGGTGGTGTTAGGCTTTCAGGCAGTTTGGAAGGAAAAATAGCCCCCCACAAAAAAGAAACAACTGTTTATGTAAATAGACACTGCGTGTTTACTTGGTGGAAGAAAGCGAGGGCTCTGAACAGAGTGCTAAGCTTAGCGTGGCTCTGCCAAAGGGGACCTCTCACCATCAACTTCAGTCTTATTAAACTGATTACCAACTCCAGCTAATTAATCAGAGACAGTGCCCTTTCTTGTCATGCAGGGAGGGAGCTCTGTGTGTCTCACAGAGTTCCTCTCTCACTGCCTCCCCCTCCCATCTGCTCGCCTCTGTTCCCCCCTTTCTCCCTTTTCTTTTTCCAGCTTTGATTGAAGTAGGGGAATGGTAATTTTCATGCATCATCTGGGCCGGCAGGATGGGAGGACAAGTAGTAATTACCTTAAACAAACAAGGCTGAGATTGCTTGAGAAGCTACCTCTTTATTCAAGCTCGCAAAATAAGAAAACAGACTGAGAGCATAATGGTTTCAAAACACATTTTACAGGCCATTTTATTCATTGTGTTCGATACGGTTTTCATCTTAGATAGAGTCAACCCAAAAAATTTTAAGCGAAGACTTAAAAACCATTTAGTAGTATTTTGGTTCAGGTTCTGTGATGTTGAATGTTTGGTGCTTTTCAAAGGTTATTTTGCAGCCTATGGTAGAGAGCACGTGGATGAGCACATTTTCGCAAATGCAAAAGGATGCCACTGTTAACCCAGGTGATCAGTAACCTCTTATTAGGGTGGCATATGTTCAGTAAATGTCACACCTGTTGTGATAATCTTGTCAAGATTCTTCTTCAGGTTTTCTGCTACTCCTGTTAAAAGCGGAAGTATAATTTATTTCTTATGTTTTAAACAAACAGTGTGTATGACTTAGTGCCATTCAACAGTGAGGATTGCAGATTGCAACCATGTGAAACTTCTCCCATGTGCAAATCGTGAACTCCTGGTTAGGATTTCTTTAGTGTTCATTGTCAAATGAATCAAATTATCTGCAGAGGTCTCTTCCTCTCCAAAACAAACAGACCCACTAGAGACACTAAAAAAAATTCACATTACAAAAAATCAGTTTTCTGATGCTGCTCAGAGGGAGGATGGACTGCTAACTATGATGGCCGATATGAAAACAAACAAATCTAGGGCCAGTGTTTGGTTCTTCATTCTGGGCTACTGTAGAAACATGGTGGTGCAACATGGTGGATAAGGTCCCGCTCTCTGTGTAGATATGTACAGCTCATTCTAAGGTAACAGAAACACAATGATTCTTATTTTCAGGTGATTATACACTAAAGAAAACATGCTTTTAATATATCACATTTCTGCCAGTATATCCCTCTAAATTCTACACACTGGACCTTTAAGACCTCACATAGTGAAATGGGTACACAGTGGCTTTTCCTATGTTTTTGCCAGCTGGATGTTAAGAGTATAACTCAAACAAACCTTAATTGGACATTCATTAAGTGAGTCCATGCATGTAAACACAGCCGATGTGTTTAGCCCCTGCTTTGCACCGTGCATTGAGTCTTTTTTCTTAAACTGCTAAATCTCCCAGAGTTCAAGCCTCCACTGATCGCTCCTCATTTTACTCCACACTTCCCTCTGAAGTGGATCGTTTGATTGCTATTACAGACATTTATAGGTTTATGTGCAACTGTTTCTCACTTCAGCGACCTCTCTGTCGTTGTTGCATGTTTTGTCACATGGTTTTATTGTTTTTAATGGTTTATTTAACAGTGTCAGTTGTTATGCTGTTTCATAACTGCTCCATACTGTGTCCATGTCTACTGACATTATCTCCTCTTTTGACAATCTTGTTTTCTGATACTTGTGTGTGAATCAATGGACCTCTTGTCTGATCAAGAGATGTTTTTCCTTAATAAGACTAAATTAGGGGTAAGCAAAGAGATTTATTACCCACTATAGTTGTAGAAATGACTATGTGAACCTTTTGTCTACACTTGAGCATGTGCTTTTGGGATAGATGGGAGGATGGCATGTAGGATCAGCATATGTGTGTATTAGCCACATTGTAAAAACCTATATCAAAATGAAAAAGTGGTAAAAAAATGTTTTTATGCCAGCCTGCCAGAACAGGGTGCAGTGAGTGTAAGTATCCAGTCTGGCTTTGCCTGAGGAAAGATGTGCTTTGTGTGGGAATGGGGCTTGAGAAGCTCAGATCCCTATTCTCCCAACTCACACTTCCTGCTGTTCTGTCTGATTGTGTCGTCTTTGTCTTAGCCTGATGTGCTCGCCTCCTCCTCTGGAGAGGCTAATGCAGGCCCTTTTTTTTCTCCTGCAATCTCACCAAATGCCAAGTGTAACTGGTGCCCCTATTGCTCCTAATTAATGCGTGATTAAAGAGTGAAATAAGGGATTCTACCAGTGATTTGTTTTTTCAAGGAGTAAGAAATTAATCCCCTTTGGATCTTGCAGAATCATTTAAGGATTCTCCTTGTTCTGTTTATCAAATAAACCAAGTAATTAGAGACTTTAGATAAGTAGGCTAAATTGATGCCCGCCCTATGTCTTCCCAAGCTAGTGTTCGCTGATAGAAACAGCTGTGTTGCTCTGGTAATGTGCAGCATTATACTTGTCCAATAACAATGCCCTTTGTGTTTGGTAGTCGTGTAATTACGCTGGGGAGCCTCCTTGACCTTGGTAAGCACATCTATCTTACTTGTGGATCAGTGTATTTCATTTCTTAACCCACAAAGATACATCACAAGGGAGTTTACTGACATCCCCATGAATGTAATTCAGAGTGCAGACTACATTACTGGCAATGCACGATTGTGTAGTATGCAATAGTGCAGTTATCCGGGCTGATGATACACGCACAGCCTCTGGCTATTTAACAGCGTAATCCTCAGCTAACTTATTGTAGCTCTACTGTATCTGGAGAGGCAGCAGTGTGATTTTTATTACTTTCACCTGAGTACCCAGGGGAGGTATCTTATCTCCCCACTTGGTTTTATGCAGTTTGGTTTTGAAAGGTCTTCAAATGTTGGAAATTTGAATTTAGGCTGCATGTCTGAGCAGGTAGACACATGAAGTGACTTCACTTCACTCCTTTGCCGTTTTTTTCCCTCGCCTGTATGGAAAAGGGGTCGGCCATTTCTGGTGTTGCATCAGTGTTTCCAACACTGCACCTGCAGCAAGTGTCCAGTCTGAGACCTCAAACGGACACTTTGAAGCCGAGCAGGACCGGGCTGTTTAAATGACTTCATCTTGCCCAGATGAAAGGGAAAATGTGAGATTTCTGCATCACAAACAAAGACTGAGGACGTGTGTTACGTTTTCCTGCTCTTTGCAACATTTCTGCTTTTATTTGAGTTATTGCTGGATGAGTAATATTCTATGGAGCCCCATAGGTGTCAGGAGTCATTTGTTTTGTACCATGTGCCAAGTTAGAAATTTGTACTTTTGAACTACTGTTTATTTTGCGTGCATTAATTAGTAATTTGTGCTCTTTATTACTGTCATGGTACTGAAACTGTAGTTACTACAGTTATAAATAGCTTCATTTTGATTTTGAACAGGAATACACTTTGGAATTTGCCCTTAGGCATCCAAAAATGAAGGGTGAACAACATTATTTAATATCATGCGTTGGACATCATGTTGAAATGTGGGCCAGGGGTCATCTATTGTAGTGGGAGCTACTACAGAAGCCATTTTGAGTATCCTGACAGGTATTTATATGTCTGTTTGTCAGTCTGTCCTTCTCTCTGTCATTGGACAGATTTGTCACTGTGATAGTGTCACAACCATGCGGTCACCAAACTTTACAGGCAGGTGTGTAGTTGAAATCACAATGAAGGTTGAGTTTGAAGATCTTTACATCCCTGGCCCACATTTGTTTTCAGTCGTGGATCGTTGTATCACAGCTGGAGTGCTCCCATTATGGTCTCTAGTTTTCTTGGGCCCCAAATACAAGCAGACACTTGTGCGCACACATACACATACACATACACAAACAAGGCTTAAATTGGGCTTAGGCTGTGTGGGGCTCCGCCCTGATACATAGGCTCAACTTGGGTATAGCCTGCCCACACAGATAAAATCTTAATTCCATTTTTTTTTACATTGGGCTGGTGGCCCGCAGCAGCACTGGGTCTAATTTGTGTAATGGCAGCAACAGAAAGTTTGCTGATCCAACAGAGGGTCAGGGAGTCCAAGATCAGACCCCCACCCCCAAAAAAGGCCAAAATACACAACCACTGAATGCCATGCATCAAAACAGCTGCCCCTATTATTGAACTGAAGGATTTCCCTCCCGTTCTGCAAACCAGCCTTTGATCAGCACCACGGACAGCAGCTGAAGTGCCATATTTATCAATGACAATCTGACAGCCTGCCCTGGACTCAAACTACCACGGCCTGATTCCTCCAAGTGACAACAAACTGCCTTCCTACATGGGCCCCTCACAATCTCTGGGACCCGGTGTGCTGCACCACTTGCACCATCCATATTTAAGTCATTGATTAAAGGTACTCTGTAAGGCTTTCTTGTGAGCAAACAAAAGTTAGGTTGACATCCAATGCTACACATGCATGTGTATAATACAAACAAAACGTGGACCCCCTCTTAAAGACATTGCTCCACAGCGTTGTTAGTGGTCCAAAGCTCCACATGGTACCTTTAAATAATACAAGTGCACAACTAATTAATTTATGTGTGAACAATACTTTTTTTTTTGACAAATTAAGGTCTCTGTATGTCTCTGAACATTTAAAGAAACTAGCTATGTCTTATTACAGGTTCTGCTGTTTGACAAACCTGCCTCACATGTAAAATGTTGTGAAACTGGAGTCACGTTTTGCTGATTACTTTATTATTTCACAAGTCGAAGAATCCTGAGGATTCACTGAATAGGAATAACAATGTGATGCAGAATTTCCTGCACTGTTAGCCTTGTTAGCTTTTAAAAACGTGTATACATCTACCATGGGGAGGCTTGCACCTAAAGCAAATTAGTTCGACTGCCCAGTTACCTTGTTGGCTTTAAGTATCTAGTCTATCATTTTATTGCTGCTCTTAATTAGTTCAGAAATATGTTTGCATCTTATTCTTGGATAGATTTGTGAAATATGTGAGATTTACCTGTTTCCACACGTATAGTATTACAGCAGAGCCAATAATCTCATGAGTAGATTAAACATTTACTGTATACATTGAAATAATACACACCATTATACTGATTGTGTGTGAGCGGATAAGATCATTACATGGTGTTTTACATCAGCGGTCAGTCATGTTTACCTATTCAGTTCACTGTGCACTTGTTTTCTACTCCCTCTTCCTCTGTCTTCTCCTACTTCTCTCTCTTTCTATTTCACTGACTTCTTATTCCCTCCGTTCCCTGGGCACACGGTCTGTCTGTGTTCTTTATTATTTTATGGCAGGCCTAGCGCTGAGCCTCCCTCTAATTAGATCAGGAATTATGGTATGGATTAGGTGATGGAGGGGCATGCCAGTTCTTCTGACCATGGTAGCTATTTCAAGTCACCATTTCAAAGTTATGTGCTTAATTCCTTCTCCCCCCTCCCCTCCTTGCTTTGCATTATAACACAGCTGCAGGAAGAGTGACAAACACTGTTAATCTCTTGTTTGCTGGCAGTCCATTACAAAGGGGTAAAGCGGGCTTTTTCTCCAGCACTGTAAACACTCAAAATTCAGCATTGTCCATTACCTCTTAAACACAGCTGATAACAAGCATCATTAATTAAACTGTGGGAGTAAGTGGGGTTACATAAATTGAAATTAATAATCGGGCGCAAACAGAAATAGAATGCATGTTTCCGAATTGTTTCCTCAGAAACTCCCAAATGTAGCTACGTAGATTAAGGAGGTTTGGCTCCTGCTTCGCTTGTGATGTTTCCACCAATCCTAGGGATAGGTTTAGTCATGGAGTGCTCTTTTAATTTGTTTGCCACATTCTCACATTTTCCCGGAAAAAAATGATCAAGTAGGCATTTAATTACTTTAAGAAAATAAATCACCTCCCATAGCTATTGTGTTGCTGCCAAGTCTATTGCACATAAGCTGCAAAGAACATGAAATATTTCACCACTTGTATTTGAAATACCCACTGTCGAGTCAATTTGGGGCAGACAATGGTGGGAAATATTGACTCCAGCTTGTAGTTAGGGGGAAGGTACAGCCTGAAACAGCAAATTAAAGCTTGTTTTCCTTTTTTGACAGACAGTTGACAGTGGCGGACCTTTCTATTGGCAACATAGGCGAGTGCCTAGGGTGGCACCCAGAGGGGGAGGTACCAAAAACTGAAAAATGACCCAAAATCTACTGCTAATGGTCAGTCTGTAGTATGCACTTCAGCTTAATGTGCTCATCAGTGAGTGATCATTGCAGTCAGAACATGCTAGAGCATTGATGGGTGTGGTGGAGGAGAGTATGTGTGGAGAGCATTAGAGTAGGAGGAAAAGAAAAGGCAAAAGTCAGTACCAAAAAAGTATGTAGAAGGAAAAATTTGCACATAACATTCTTTTGTTTGTTATTTTTTTTATTTTGTTTGTACATTGGCCTATGCCGCCAAATGTGCTACATCGGGCACTGACAATCAATATGCATAAAATGCTCATTGTTTGCCTGTATTATATCTAATTACGTCATAACAGCTGGATTCCTGTGTGCAATCGCCAAGCATCAGTACGAGTCATATGTGTCTGAGGCATGATACAAATCAAGACTAGCATGTTGTGTCTAGAGTGTTGATATTACATGAAACACTAGCGAGCCCTCAGAGGACTTCAACATGCCTGACTGAAGGCTCAGCAGCCTGTAGCTGTGTTGTCAGGGAGAATCAAGTCAAGACATGCCCATCTACATCTGACAGCAGAGGAGAAAGAAACCATGCCTCTAAATGTTTTCCTAATTGAATCACATTTATACATATGAGGTATAACTTTTATCACTACACATGAGTATAATCCACAGTGTTCATCTAACTTGGCCGCAGATTTTGCAGGTGAACAATGGCGACCACTCCTGTGAGTGACTGCTGGCACTGCAGGCAACTGAGATCACTTTCGTGAATGAATAACAACCACACTGGGCCATAATTTCACCTCTGGGAAAACACCAATCCACCTGATGAAGACTGATTATCAAAATCTGACAGAAATCTCCAAAACTCCCAAAAGGTGACACCAAATCCCTTGTGCGCCAAATTGAGCGATGGGTTGGACAAACATCTGCCAAAAGCCACAGTTGAAATCCATATGGCTGGGAGTTAATTGGCGCGCGCAGGCCCGGGCTTGACGTGAGCATGGATACATAACTGCCTGTGTGGGTGGGCAGAGGTGGCTGGAGGTTTGAGGTTGAGCCTTGGTCCCCTCTCGCAGTGATTCACACGGGCGTCATGGAGCTTATCTGAGAGAGAGGGAAGATCTTGGGGCACTTCCTGCAAATTGCATGTTAAATGTCTCATTAATGGCGCTGACCTCAGCCCAATCTAGCACCCATTTCCTTATGGGGAGAAGTACTGCAGCCAGTAGACTGACTAATCAGACAGACATGGAGTGATTTTTAAGATTTTAAAGGTCTTTCTCTTTGTGTTGTGATTTTGTAATTTATGTCAGTGATGACACCTACACACTATACACTCTCAAAGTCATCAGACCGCTGTACTGATCACATCACACGACTGCCTATAACAGGATATCTTGAAGTTGTTATGGTTTGCACATTACAGAGGTGATAGGTGACAAGGGGTCAGACATTACAAGACATTTCAAAAGGAGGAATCCCTGACATGTCTATTAACAAAAAACATGCAAGAAGTGATACGGGAAAAGACAGAAGACAATGAGCGAGACAGGAGTTCTTTCCTCCAAAACTGGATGTCTGCAAGAAGCTAGCGATACAAGTTGTTTGTGCACTGATTTGCAGTGTAAAACCCAAGAATAAAAGAAAAGAATACCTATGAATGTCTACCTATGAAAAGTAAAGCACTATCATTTGTGTGCAAAAGAGGAAGTCAGGTAATGTGGTATAAAAAGTGACAATGTCCACATAGGGATGTAAGTAAGGGAGGTAGATAGGCCAAACAAACACAGGACTTTGATCCAGGAGACCGAGGTTATGTGAAACCAAATGTCAACACTGAGTTATTTTAAGTTTCCGAAGTAATATCGTCAGATCATCATCATCAGGTTGTTAAGTCATGTCTTCACATCATGTTGCAGTGTGACGTTACATTAAGTATGGAACTTGCCGATGCCCAAACAGTGGTGTATTGCAGGGTATATACAAGTATACAGGGTATGCCCGCTTCTTTTTCTGACTGTTCACAGTACCCACCTATCAATCCAAAAAGCCAATTGAATATAAAGGAGCATATACCCACTTTCTCCTTGGTAACCTACCCATCGACCTTGCGGTATACCCATCAGCCACTACTACACCACTGCGCCCAATCACGATTCTTTTCCTAAACCTGACCTAGCCGGTGGAGTGCTTATTCCTAAGATATCATGCAAACTGTTGTATGAGGATACGTTGAGGAGAAAATGGTTGGGGATTGCCTGTTCTGCTTGCTGATGTTCTGTTGCAGGTGTTACGACTCCTCCCCCTGATGTTTCCCTCAACCTGTATCTTGCACTCTCATTGGCTGCAGCTGTCAGTGCTGTTAAAGACAAATATCACACTGAAGGACTTGGGCTCGCAGACAGGTACAAATATTTAACCTGCTAGATATCAGCGCATCTCTCATATCACATATTTGAAAAGTCACACTTGTCAATCATCACTTACAGGAGCAAGCACCGATATGCATCTGATCTAGGAATTTTGTTAGCGACCTGTTGACGAGTTGAAAATCAGGGCTAAAAGTGTAAACTCGGCATAATCTGACATAACAAGAGTGAAGAGGGACCTCTGGTGAGTTTGGCGGGTTTGCTGAAGCCTCAGTAATAAAGAATCACAGTTTTTCCCCCCCGCAGGTCCTTCCCTCATTGGGGAGGCTTGATTCATTAGGACAGCAGGTCTCATGAGGGAAATCTCAAGGGTCTTCTAACCACAGAGTACAAGCGACTGGGATAACATGCAAAAACACACTCAGAGAGAGGGAAGAAAGCCTCCCTGCACTTCCCTGGAGCACAAGACGACACTGACATCATTTGCATGTTGTGTTTTTTACGTCTTTTCACATTCATTCACAGCAAAACAAATGAGTTCTCCCCGTCAACAAATTGCCATAAGCGCTCCACCCCCACCAGCCATGGGAATTTCCATTAAAGGCGTTTGAGTCAGAATCGGCGTACAAATAAATGACGCGCTCCTGGGAAATCACGGCAACAAGCAGATACATGTTAAAACTCAGGAGAGAGCTTCTCGTTGGAGCTGGAGAGGGCTTCCCAAAATCCAGATGTGGTGGAAGTGCAGACGGGGCTCAGGCCTCCTCACCAGTAATGAAGCAATTAGACAGACAATTATGAACACCTGTGACGCTGATTGGCACCATGCGGCTCCGTCTCCTTCCACGGTGCTAAAGACGCCTGAATGTTGCTAAAGTTAACCTCTAACAAGGCCTGTAATGACGACGAGGGCCAAAACACACCACACTGATACTCACACACACACACACACACACACACACACACACACACACACACACACACACACACTCACAGGAGGTTCGCATTAGGAAAACGGGCTCATCCCACACAGCCGGTTGCGTCATGTATTATTGAAACCAGCTCTTGTATAAACACAACTCCAATAAATTGGGGTCTCAATTTTTCTGATTCATTAAGGTTAATGCAGTTTTAATTAGTGCTTGATTTGAAGCCCATTAGACGCAATTTATAAGTCCTTTTCGGGGACCTGCAAAATGACGTTGCGTGGGATTAATAAGATAAAAGGCACAAGTTGGAATTGTAGTCCCTCCTAGACTCAGGGATTCCTCTCTTTTCACTGTAACGGCTTGTTTATTTGCACAACCGCTTTGAGGCACATTAAAACAATCTAATGAATAGAGAGCTTTGGCTTCAGGGATTGCATCACCCATTGGATGAACAAATGTAATGGTGGTTATGGCCTGATTAAAAGGATGCTCAGGAAATAGGTTGAAACAGCTGAGGGCTCTATAATTATAAACCATATAATAGGGCTTGTGACAGCTTTTTACCTATCAGAGCAACTTTACAGCTCACCACTGATGCTCCTGTTGGTTAGTTTTAAATCAGACTCTGGGCTATAGTTAAGTGTAGACCTATACTTCTTCAAGTGTTACCCGAGATGGAGGAATTTCAAGCTACATTCACATGAAAACCCTAATAAAGTGGTAAATAGGATTATAGTAACACTTTACTTTAAGCCCCTCTGTTTAGGGACTGTATGAAATCATTAGGAAGGGTGAGCGTCAAAAAAGGAAGAGGGACTATGTATTTTTTATTTTTGTTAAAGGGAGGGTAGATATTGTCTGGGAGAGCCAGGGAGCTTTATATTTCTTCCTTCACCCAAGAGTTGCCACTTCAGTCATTCTCTGGCTGCAGTATCAACCAGCTCTTTAGACAGTGGCTGTATTCTTCTATTTTGTTATGTTTGCCAGATAAAGAGTTACTTTGAGATATTGCAGTTTTTCGCCAAGTCAGGGGGTAGGATCCAAAGAAAATATTGCTAACACTAGGGAGGGCTTACTTTTTTTAAATAAAATAAAGTATAAGATTCAGACTCCCTCCCAACCCCAATAATTTCCATACACTCCCTTGACATTTAGAAGTAAACACATTACAGTGTGGTAAGCAGGTCATAAGGACACATTTAAGTGTTTGTTTGTGTATTTGTTAACAAGTATAACTTCCTTTAACAATTAGAAATCATAAGAAGCATCCACAACTGATAATTAAACAGTTTATGAATGATTAATGTCATAGTTCAACATAAACACAAAAATATACGAGTTTGAAAAATCGTATGATGATGATAATAATAATAATAATAATTATTATTGTTGTTATTATTATTATTATTGTTGTTGTTGTTGTTGTTGTTATTACTACTATAATTGTCATTTATTTATTTCTATTGAATTTTTTGTTTTTTATTTTTTTGCAGTAAATGAAAGAGATTAGAGGAGTATTGGTTTAAACAACACTGCCATAATTTAAAAAGAATAATAGGATATGGAGGTGATAATCCTCATTTGTTGATGAATCCCAATGACTTTGCAGTTTTATTAGAAGCAAAAGTGATATGTTTTCTTCCAGTTCAATCTCTTATCATCAACCAGAATGCTTAAGAATGTCTAAGTTGTTTTTTTCCCCCCATTTACTAATACTTAGGCACAAACCTTACCATACATTGTACAATCTGTACAAAATAAAATTATTTCGGTATCATTACCATAACGTGGGAAGACAATTTACAAATTAATAATAAAACAATCAATAACAAGGGTCCTAAAATACATCCTTGTGGTACACCACATGTTTGATTAACTTGTTTTGCTATTACATATTGGTCATAAAGCTAGTTAACCACTCTAACCATAACTGTTTTAATGGGGCTAACAAAACGAAATTACAGAGTGAAATGCTTTTGAAAGATATTTAAAAAGGAACCAAGTGCATAAGTATTGTCATTTACAACTGTGACTATTTTATAAGCAAGTTGGAAAAATCTATATTATATATTATTCACTAAATACTTAATATCCAAACATGACTGCAACTGTGTCATATTCAGTGTCAGTCATTTATTATCTGTTTATACACCAATTATGGAGTTACAGTTGCTGACAAATACATGAAGAAACACTTAAGTGTCCTTTCATCTGCTTGCAACTTCAGTATAGTGTGTTACTTTCTTATGAGCCATTTATAAATTGTTTATAGGATGCTAAACTGTATAGTTGCATTGTAGTCTTTGTTCATATATCAGCTGTCATTTTAGTTTTTGGATAGGCACAGGTTTGGGCTTTTTACATTGTTATCAGACATGCATCTTTACTTTCTGTGGCAATAAACAGTTAAGTAATGCTTGATTTCTAAAATAACAAAAACAGTTCCATAGTCACCGGGTTGGGACTTACAAGTAGATCTTAAATGTGGCACAAAACAGTCTGATCATCCTTTCAGCAGGAACATCTTTAATTCAGCTGGGCCACACGGTGTTTTGAAAGCATCTTTCTTTGTTCTCATACAATGTAAAACATCAAAACCAGAGCAAACAGTTAATAGCCACCACAGCTTCAGCGTGAGTGATAGTGAGCAGGCTTTTGTAACGGTATCAGTGCAGTGGAGATGGCTGAAAATTACAGGAAGAGAGTGCAGAGCTGAACTGCTGACAGCAGGAGTCACAATACATTAGCAGATCCTCCAACTGGCTGCTCTTTCAGCATGACAGTCCCACTGTACTGAGTTGAATTGTTAACACACACATTGTTTGACATTGTCACAGCTACATTTTTCCCCTCCCTCTGTAGGCAGGAAAATTGTGCTCCAACAAGGTTATGAGACAGGTGGAGCTCCTGCGTTTGGCTCGCAGGTTGTAGTGGAGAGCTCTCAGTTTTGCATGTTTGTAAATTGCCACCAGAAGTGAATAAAATGGTCCCATGTGTAAACTGCAGCTCTGCGAGCCCACTTCAGAGACCTGAGATCAATTTTGGTGCATTTATTCTCTGAGAGAGGCACACAATGGGAGTTCGCTGAAGATCAGTTTTCAATTGGATAATAGGGTTGTGAAAAGAGGGGATCTAGAGGGCATTGCTTTCACACATTCTTATGGCTTCATATCTCTGTAACACGAACCGTGGACTGCTTCAGTCTCAACACCTCCATAAGCCTTTTTTTCCCCTTAAATGAAATTCAATTTGCACCTAAAAGAGCGTTACGTCGTGCACTCCTATATTGTCAGACCACATTGAAGCTCTTATTAATAATATATTCAAACAAATTGAGTGAAATTATGTGACCGTTTTCTTTTAATTTTATTCTCAATTGCATCCAAAGTCATTATTATAATTGTATTATTTCAACCAAAGCATGAGTTGATTATTTCACTCAAAATCAATCAATCAATCTATCTATCTATCTATCTATCTATCTATCTATCTATCTATCTATCTATCTGACTGTATTACTGTGGAGAGTGAAGGTTTCGAAGTGCTGCTGACACTGTCCTCCTCCTCTCTCCTTTAACCCACTGCAGCCACTAGATGGGGTATGATAACCACAGAGAGGCTCTCCCAGTGGGACGCCTCCAGCTCTGCTGGGTGCTGTTACTCATGGGAGAGGTGAGGAGAGGAAATTGTCTGCCAAGTTCACCACAGATCGCAATCAGCTCCTCATTTGTTTTTATTGTTTCTTTCCTGTTCAAATTATCCTCCAACTAATTCTAATGTTTCACCTATAAAGTATTTATTTACGTATAAGTCAGTTGTAAAAGACTCCACTGGTGCGTCTGCTGATGCGGTTTTGTTGGATGAAATTGGTTATCAGTTTCCAGTTGCTGCAGATTTTAATCGGTATAAGAAATGCTCATTAATTCAATTAACCTAATAGTTTTGCAATTTAGAGTTTCATAGTTTTCAATTTTTATTAAAATGCTTCACATCCTGCAGGAACTATTGATAATAAAAGCATGTGAATTTATTTCTGTTTGTTTAAGAAGGACACAAACCTAAAAACAATTCATAATCGTATACTGTTTAATGTAGTTGATTTAGATGAGAAAAATATCTCAGCTCTAAATAACTAAACTTGATTCAACAGTTTCTTTTACGTAACCAGATGAAGATAAACACCAGTGATAATATATTTCTCTTAACTAGTTTAAAGGGGAGAAACACAGTAGCTTTTTCATGCTGATGAAAATGAAACTAATAAAGTTGGGTCCAATTTAACTTAAATTTACAGCTCAGATGTGCTATAATTTTATATACAGTCTTAGTGAGGTTTCATCAAGTTCCCATATTTGAGTTAAAATGCATACAGTACAAACACAGATGGTCTTCTTACAATTAACGCTGTGTTGCAGTGACACGACCCTCGACTCTCTCTGCCTGCATCATGATCTGACTCGTGGACGGTGAACTGTAAAACAGGAAAATAAACATTACATTTACTTTGTTTATTCCTTGAAACTTCATCTGTAAGTCTCAAAAGTCTTATTCCTAATATTCTGAAATAAATTAGAACAGATTAAAACAATTCAGTCAAAACATTTCTTTTTATGGACAATTTTTAACAAAGAATTGACATTAATAAGAACAACTGTGAAGTTATAACACCATAAATAAAAAGAGATTTCATGGTAACTCATTTGTTCATTGACTCCAGTGCGATGATGGTACGGCTACACTGAGATCGTACTTGTGTCTGCTGTGTTAGTGGTGCCCAAACTGAGGCTGAGGGACTTCCAGGGGCTCGCAGGGAACCTCAGCATAACAAGGACTCATTATTTTACCCACTGGAGTTTTAACCTGTAATAACACTGACATGATTGACTGCTCTGATCTGATTTTTTTTCTATTTTCTCTTACCTGGAGTTAAAAAAAATCTTTGGTTGAGTATCTGTCTCAACAACTTCCCTGCTTTGGTGTGTTATACATATTCAACACCATGCTGACAAACAGAAAATGATGATTTGGAAAGGAAAAAAAAAC
This sequence comes from Epinephelus moara, assembly GCF_006386435.1. NCBI lineage: Eukaryota > Metazoa > Chordata > Actinopteri > Perciformes > Serranidae > Epinephelus > Epinephelus moara. The sequence continues at coordinate 12,560,832 of NC_065524.1, forward strand.
TCTAGATATGGAATTGAAATATTAATTTACCAGATGAATTTATTTTATTTATAAAACCCAGCTGGATTACTTGTGATCATAAATTGAAACCATGAGTGTTTTTTGTATAAAGAGCGTCTTTCTCAGCTTTTACATAAGTGCTTATGATTGGTTGATGAATCAGTCAAAATTCATAACGTGTACTGTACTTGCGCCTGCAGTCCTTGAAATGGTTAAACAAATATTTTGGGGTAAAAGATGACCTCTCATAATTGCATTTCTCCCCTGCTTGTGAAGACTATTTTGAAAGGCTACTGTATTGTATTATCGTGTGTGTGTGTGTGTGTGTGTGTATATGTGTGTGTGTGTGTGTGTGTGTGTGAGAGAGAGAGATGCAGAGAGAGAGAGAGACAGAGAGAGAGAGAGAGAGAGAGAGAGAAAGAGAGAGAGAGAGAGAGAGAGACTTTTTGAGGAATACAAACAGCAACATAATTTTCTTAAGCTCTGTAAATCATTTCAGACAAATTGAAAGTGTAATTTACTGTATCTCGCCAGTCACTGAGTTTTTGGGTGTAAAACTCTTGTAATACCTCTCATACTGCAAAAATGTTGAAATCACCTTTTATACGATAGCTCTGAATCATATATATCCCTGCATAGATAATTGTTCCACGTCCCTGCAGTTTTATTGGGATGTTATTGAAAAGTATTTGCAGCTCTTTCCCACAGTAATAACTCTGTGGTAGTTATATTCTAATGATCTGGGTAAAGGGAATGCATTCTCCTTTATCTGCATTAATGCTTTAAATGGTTCACAGAGAGTTCATTCACATCAATGGCCAAAATAGATTTATTTTACTTGGGGCACCTATGTCAACAGTAGTTACAAGAATTACTCTGGATGCGATCCCATTATAGGATGTCAAATATTTTGATGCTATTGGTAAATGGCAGAGTGTGTGTGGACGACGACAACAACTGCATTCTGCAATTTCTGGATGAGAATAAAAAATATACAGCCTGTCTGCTCACCTTTGCAATCTCGGGGCTCGCCCCAGCCGGCAATGTAATACTGAACAATGAATTTTAAATAAAGTCAAACATTTGCTTCATGCTCCTCCACAGTTTAAACAAGACATTTCTGATGGGGACGTGTGGATTTATTGTAAGTAAGAGATATAAGAGATAACTTAATCCCCAATTGGATTGTAAACCCCACCTCCACTTCACATGGCTCCACCCTGTCACACCGCTTTCTTGACCTTTTGTCTCATTTCTTGCAGGGTAATGAATGCTTTCAGACTATTTCAGACAAAAAGATCTTGCACATAGTCCGGAGCATTGGAATGTCATATCAGAAAATCACCCAATCAGCATGCTGGTGTTGAGAGCAAACAGAGAGAGAGGCCGCGGCGCGCACAGAACAGTGGTGGACTGGGTCGTCTGGATGTCAATATAATAGACTGGCTTATGATGTGTAAATAACACACCACTTAATGGTCCTCTCCCACTCTGTCAGAGCATTTTGAATCACATGGAGGGCAGCGTCTTCCTCTCCACAGGGTCTCGTCTTCCACTATTCATCCAGCTCTCCTCTTTCATCCACAGAATATCAGAGCAACGGCTGAGAGAGATTTTAAAAACAGAGATGAGACTTAAATTACAAGGTATATAAATATTTATTTTGGTGAAATATTTTTCTTTTTGTGTTCTACTTTAAGTGCAAAATCCACATAATATATTTATATACTGTCGTATTTTTGTTTTTATCTTCTCATCCTTTGAGACACAACAGTATAAAAATTTAATTATAAGATGTATTGAGAAAAAAAGATTGAGGTTGCATCACAAAAAATATTATCTTGATGCTGCTGTATTAGTATTTTACATGCAACAAAGAAAATATTCACATTGAAGTCCACACGTTGTCTTAAAAATCTCTACTTAAGCTACAGTAATCCATCTAAATAAATACAAAAGCATAACTTTTAAAAACTTTTATCTTTAAATGATTATTTGTTATAGTTGCAGATGCATGTACATTCCTTTATTCAATTAAGTGGTATATTCATTAATGTCGTTCATATAAGCCATAGAATATCTTTTATGAAACATTGGTGTGAGTAGATTTAAAATGCAATTATTATTTGAGCCCTTTTCCGTATTTTGCATAATCAGTTTTGATTCTAAATGTGCTTAAATACTTGTAAAACTAAATACAAGTACTTTTATTATTCGAAACTTCTAATAAAAATAAATACACCTAAATAAATTCCCACTCCCTGAATGTCAACATTAAAACTCCAGCATTTACTAAACATCATAATTAATTCTGCCAGATGAATGAATACATGCAGGGTGGCAGACATATTTAAAAAATATTTACAAAACAAATATGCCCCACAGACATACTCTGACACATAGGGTAATATTTTTGCGAATTAATAATTACTACACACACTTCTTTCTTTTAAAAGTGTTTGATGTTTGGTGTCCTGACAATGGTGGGAAACACCATGACATTTATTGCAATAGCCTTGAAATTACAAGACTAAGTCAATGACACACTCTAACTGTGTATTTGCTTTATTTGTTTACAAATTTGAACAATTTTCGACATGAATACAATGCAATGCTTTCTGTGTTAATTACACACTCTGCAGCATGCAAATGAGGCAAGGCTCTCTGTAGTTAAAAGTTAGAGGAGAGCATCTTCTGCGGTCCTGATTACCAAAATAAAAGAAGTGTGACTGCAGTTTAAATCATCCTCACACACACACACACAGTAGTGTGATGGTCCTGCAGAATAAATACACACAGGTGAATTCGGGGTTTATATAAGTTGTACTCACTTGGATAATAACTTGAATGATGACAAGTCATTCACACCTGCTGATGACATACATCAGGCTTCATTACTGTCCCTTCCATTATAGACCTGCTGTATATGTGATACTCTCCCTCTGCAGTAATAAATAGATGTGACCTCAGTGGACGTATCACTCATGAGCCGTCTTTGATTTGGTCACTATTTCCGTCAGACCCAGGAGAGAGCAGCAGCAGTTCCCACATCCACTGACCTTGGAGTCTCTTTAGAGCTCTTTCCAAACCCGCTGCTCAAGGTTGCATCCAAGCTGTCTGTTGTTTTTCTACATTAGCGAACCTCAACCCTCCTTCAACCCCGAGCCCGTCTTGAAAACTAACACCTGAGTGTAAAGGGCTGTAGTGAGAGGTGGCGTGGGAGTGCAGGTTGAGGTGGGTCAGATAGGGTGATCAAAAACAAAGCAGAAGGATAAAAAATATAATTTTACCTCCCCCATAATCCCAGGCCTCCGAGAATGACCTTTGATCTTGCAGCATGTGTGGTATGCTGAGCCGCCTGCTCGCGCTGCATGCTGCTCTGATCCTGGGAAGCAATCACCGAGCGCACTGCTATCAGAAAGGCTGCTGGGGAAACACTCTAAGCCCGAGTCTGGAGGTGAGCGCCGAGCAAAAAGCAAATGTGCAGGGATGGAAAAAATAACCAAGTGCAGCCAACCACATAGAAAGCCTGATGGGCCAGAGCGCTGCATGATAAAGGTAAAGTGGATACTGTATCTACAACACAGCCTGAGGCCAGCTGTGATTCAACACCACACAAAAATTAAATGATCTTAACTGCTGAAATGTTGGCCGAAAGAAGAGAATTATTTCACTCATTATTTCAGTTGAGCATTGTATGAGTGTACTAGTTTATATAAACTCAAAATGACGTAAAAATCTGACTTATTAGCATTTTTGGACATGGAAAATGAAAACCCAATGAGCTTATAATGTTTGTTGTGGTTAAAATAACTTCATAACTTAAATAACTAGAAATAACTTGCTTTTTAAAATTAAATTTCTTACACAATTGAGACTGAGATATATTTATATATATATTGCCATATATGTTTTCAAAGGTGTCAAGTCCAACCAGTGAATCTGTAATCACTGCTTCACAAGCTCCATCTCAGGGCCGTGGGCATGGCAAATTCCCTGCATGTGCGTTTATTTGATTGTTTAAGAGCGATTTCCGGAAACCAAGTTTTGGACGGCCAGGAGCTGCCTTGTAACAATTATGGGGTTAAATGGCAGTTGGCCACACAGGAGGGCATTTGCCTGCTGGCAGCCCCTTCCTGCTCTGCAGGGGTCAGAGGTCACAGACTTTTCAGGAAAAGTCCATTTCTCAAGCACCCTGAAACAGGTGGAGGCCCGGACAACCCTGTTTACTTAAACAGCACGGGGAAAATGGGAAAGATTAAACCAGCACATACTCTTGGTGAGAGACTAAAACTATAGTTTTTTGGCGCTTTTCGTCCTGTACATGCAGCACTGTACTTGACACTGATTCACTAACATCATTTCACAATGCAGTGATCTCAGAACATTTTCACTTCTTTTTCAGACTTTCTACATAAAGCCATTTCATCTCGTACTTTATAGCAGCTCTTATTGAATATGAGGGATTCACTTGAAGGTGCCATTGTGAGTGCTAGTAGCAGGGTGAAAAGGAGTGTGGTAACATTTCCTAAAATATAAGAATGACACTTGTGTTTTCACAACTGCCTCTATATATCTTCAATCAATGGGAAAGGGTTAATACACTGAATTAAAAGAAAAAAAGGGCAAAAGGCAACCCGGCCGAACTCGACCCCTCAGTGCTCTCACTATTTGGATTGGTTAAATCGCTGGGACCTGGAGCTGAACCCATCAGGAAGGGCTTAAGTGTTTAGGATTAGGGATCTAAAAGGCATTTGGAGGCCCTGAATCAAACCCGCAGGACCGGGGCGGAGGCGAGCCTTGGTGTTTGGCCTGTGCCGTAATCAAACAGGGGGAGCTAGGACCTTAGCACACCTGCAGGAAGGGCCCACAGCAAAGAAAAAGGTCCCAGCAAGAGGGGCAGGCTAGGCGGCGGGGCTTTTTCCCCCTGCTGCAGAGTGACAACAGCTGGGGTGGTGTACGGTGGTGTGGCCCAAGGGCAAGGTCAGCCCAGCGGACCGGGGGGGAACAGCAGGCGGATTGTTTTCACTCCACTAGTGAAAACAGCAACCGTGGAGATGGTGAATGTGCCAGCTGTGATTGTGGATTTCTAGTCCACAGCCTGACCCCATATTAACACTATGAAGGGAAGCTGGATCGCTAATGACCAGTGGCCTCTGGCCTCACCTGAGCTCCTCCCATACAGCAGCCAGACCTCCGGACACACTGTGAGTGCATGTAAGGAGATTTAATGCTATTCATTTACAGTCGACTCCAAGTTAGTATTTCTAAATTGGATATATTGAATATTTAGTTGCATGTTTTGCTTCACTTTTTTTAAGAATATTCTGATAATTCTACAAATCCTGCACATGCATTAAACTAGAAACTGCTAATAATTCTGCTACTACTAATAAAAAATTATTTCATATTTTAAAAATCATAGTAAAAAATGGGATTTAATTTGGAGGAAATTTCTGGGATAGGTTGGTGTGTGGTTGCAGCACACAGAGAGTCAACCTGAATCCATCCATGAAAGCGTCAGGACTCACACATGTCCTCGGGCCTAATTGGTCTGGACAGTTAACATCAAAGAAGCTGGGCTTTATATGTAATCTGTTCGCTCCTCTGCCACATTCTCATGCCGGCGCTTTTTTTTTTTTTTATATGTTCAAACGTTGTAATGAAGGTCATTCTCCATCAATTCACTTTGATCTAAAATGACAAAAATTTAGCATTTTAATAAAAAATTTCTTCATTGCTTTCCCCGCTCGGTTTGCTGTCGTCTTACACACTCTTTCACTCACTTTTTCATTTTCTTCTCCCTCTTTCTTCTAGTCTTTATTTTCCCCTCTCCCTGTCTGTTAAAACAACTCGCACAGCTTATATAAGGTAAATGAGACTATTTTGGAAAAGAAAAAAAAGATTACAAATAAAATAGGCTGCAAGTCTCATAATGCAGCCTCTGACATGCCCTAACACCTGCAACAGATATATAATTAAACTGTGTGAAACTGCCATGCTTTTATAATGATTAGCTACTTTTATGGATGGTACAGAGTCAATTATGTGTAAAGCACAAAACATTTTTCGTGGTAATAAAATTCACCTCTGTGGAAATTCCCTCATAGCAGACTAAAGATTATCATTTTGCCTCTTAAATTGTGGGGAGGTTTGTTGACTTTGTTTAGTGCCACGTCAGTCTAAATCAGTGGAAAACGACTGTAATCGTCTCTTGGAATTCTCTTAGAAATAACACATTTGCTCTGGGATGAAAGTTGCACATCGTGGCATGCTCGGGCACCGTCTACTGCAGCTGTGTGTTTCTATCAGTCTGTTATAATGAGAAATCAACTGTCTGCAGATCAGCTGCTGAAATGCTGTGACGAGGCCATGAGCGCTAATACTTGAGGATCAGTTGCACTGGATGAGGCGGCTTTATCCAGTTATTAGGGTAATGTAATGGAGTCTCCTAATCCAAACCCACCAAACCCTTCCACCGTAGGGGGCACAATAGTGAGGCAACACGTTATTCCAGCACAAAGCTGACTTCCCCGCTAATGTAGCAGGACACTGAGGCTCGCGGCCTGTTCAAACAAGTCCTTCACAGTATCTCCCATAAAATGATTTTCTCCCTTCTTTCTCTCTACCCCCCCTTTTCCCAGCTAACTCTCTCCCTCCAACAAACGCTCTGCTGGCAAGGCATATTCTACGCTCCTTAATGCCAAATTAAACCCCAACTCTTTTATTTTAAATGAGAAAAGGCAAAAGAGAGTGCTGACAATCTTGATTAGGCGAAAGAGAAGGAGGGGAGAGAAGAGGAGCAAAAATTAAACGGTATTAAAAAATATAGAACATTACATTAATGCCGTCCGGCACAATTGGTGCTAATTGGCAGATAATCCAGGAGCTCTGGGCTGCCTAATGCCGGGTTGAGTATAGGAACAAGCCGGGCCTCTTGTCCTCTCCCACCACAGAGTTCTACAAGCCACGGGATGGGGTCAGAGCGCGGTGGAGGGGGAGGGATTAGCACTGGCATTGTTGGCTCTTTCCATTGGAACATGACCTTGACGGGAGTTTGGTTCACCCCTCCTTCTTCCCAATATTCCAGCAACATGAACTTTAATAGGAGCATAATGGGCAGTTTCGGAGTGCCAAGAGAAACACGTGAAACACAGAGACACCCCAAATAAAACCTGACATTCCAACACCTTTGAATTTAAATCCACTTGGGAAAGACCTCTCGGAATAGAGTCTGCACTATATTTACCCAACCCCACACTGCAAATATCTTCTCAAATTAGGATTATGTATGGATTTGATCTTATATAAATGGGGAATATATAATTTATGATGGCACACAAGCTGGTTAGAAACACAATTTTGTCAAAAAAGGAATGAAAACAGTTTATCCTGGATGCTGCAAGTGTTAGAGCCCCGATTTTAATAACACTGTGCTCTGACACAGCTGTTCCATCTATAACAATAAAGTTAATGTGTGCCAAAACACGAGTGGTGATCCAAAGTGGTGTGGGAAAGCCAGTAAATGTTATGTGTTTTGAAAATGGCTCCAATAATCTTTATCCTAATCCCTTAATTGGGAGTCAATAAAGTCTCCAGTGAACATACAAAGGCGCCGGCTCGAAGGAACTCGGGGCAGAAAGAAGCTCTTAAAGGGGACCATCTACACCTGGGCGCTGAGCGTGCTTTTCACTACTCTGAGGAGGCTTTCAAGCAAGTCCTTGGCTGCGAAAGTTCCCATGTTAAAAGCACTACCTATTAAGGTACATCCGAAAGAGATGTATTTCCGCACAGTGTTTGAAGATTTCCGATTTGCATGAAAAAAGGGCCTCCGCAAAACTGTAACTTGTGAACTGATCAAAAGCCAGAGGCCGTTCTCGAGTTGAATGGCTTTCCCCCTTTGACACGAAAGAGGCTCTCTTGAGGCGCCTTCGCGGCGGTGGCCTTGGAGGTTAGGAAAATGTAGCCCCTCAGACCATACAGGGCTATTCTCTGGAGTCTGGACAACACTTGAGTCTGCAGCAATAGAAAAGAGCCGGTTTGCCGCTGTGGATCAGTACTTCAACGGGCCTCACTAACATTCCATAAGAGGGCTTTAACTATTCCTATGGACGGCCTTTCATGTTGAGAGGAGTGTGTGTGTGTGTGTCTGCGTGTGTGTGTGTGTATGTGCTTACATATATGCATGCTTATGGTTGTATTGTTTTTAACAAACCAACATTATTTCAAAATGCTTATAAATTGCACAACAGATACCAAGTGTGAAATGTAATCAACACTAAATACATTGTTCCCAACTTAAAAACTAGAATTTTAAGTTTGCTTGTGTTGGAGAAATCATAGTTAAACCTCTTATTAAGAGTTGTGAAACATAAGAAAGTATAGCTATGCAAAGGAAAATAAATGTCTTAATAGGGGTCTTGCAGGTCACACACACACATCTTTGGCTGAATGTATATTGGTGCAATCTGCTCTTGCAAACATCTTCAAAGTGGAGAGTGGACTGATAAGAAGCTGGGGCATTTGTTATTCTTTCCAGGTCTATTGAATGTGTTTTGACTAGATGCTTTGCTTGGGAGAGAAGCTGCTGAGCTCTGCGACGGTCAGGAGAGGGCTTCAAACCAACAACGTGTCCGCTGAGCAGTCGACACGCCGCTCCACACTGATGGGTAAGTGAGGCTCAGTGACTGTCAGGCCAATCCAGCCACAATGCAAAGACCCTTCCCACTCCACCTCCACCCCCCCTCTCTCATTCTGTGACTCAGCTGGTTTCACTTAGCAAACATGGAGAGAGGGGGTCACGGGGTCATACCATGACCTCATCAAATTAGCCCCAACCGAGTGAGGTGTTTAGCGCGAGTTAAAACAAGTAATCTGAAGGGCATTAAATGCAAATGCGACGACCATATGCCCACTTCAAACACGGACAGCTCCCATCCAGCCGTGCTCCCCCTCTCGCCCTCTCGCATACACACAGCGGAACCATTCACATGTCTCACAGAGTGGGGGGCTGTTAAGATGACAATGGGTTTCTGTCATGCCGACCAGGTGCAAAACATTTCGACTGCTGGCCGAGCACGGAGCTGTTTGATATCTGTTAACAGAACACTTGCAACGTAAAGTCTGCAACTGAATTACTCTTTGCCTTTGAGAATAGATATCTCTTACATATATGTATTATGTACATCGATATCTCTTTTCATCCTGACCTTAAACTTGGGATATGGAAATAAAGGGGCAGATGCTTAGAGAGGTTATCCAGCAGTTCAGGGAGGAGTGAAGAAAAAAAGGAGAGAAAACGGCGGGGTAATACCTCTGCTGTGCTTCATAAACGCTACGCCATGTGCCCCTGTTAGAGGGAGCGAGGGCCTGGTCAGGCTGTGAAGATTATGGGCGAAGACTGATTTTGCCCCCTCGGGCGGTGGCCGGGCTGGGAACATGTGGCAGCTCATATATGCTAATAAGCACCTGTGGAGAAGGGGGAGAGGGAACAGAAAACCCCCGCCGGGCTCTACAGCCGTGCCACCTGCACAGACCTCCACTGTGCCTCGCTGAGGCTGGGAAATGTAACTACCACTCTAACACAGCACTGGAAAAGTTAGCAAATCATCTCCATTGACAACAAATTAAAGTGGTACTCTGGCTTTTATTTGTAAGATATCTTTGGTGCTCTGCTGTTGTGCCAGAGTTCACGCAAATACCAATGTGTGGGCGGTTTGTACTTTATTTTCATTTTATTTTCAACTTAACAGGTGCCACGTGTGGTATAATTTTTTTTAGCCGTCACCGTTCACGCCAACAAGTTCTTTTCTAAATTAGTGCAGACAAACCTGTTGCTGCTGCAGGAAATGTAAGATGCATCACTTCCTGTGCAGCATTCTCCAGAAATGCACATGTCAGACTAGCAAAACTCAAATAGATTTAAATGAAATTTACAATCTGCAACGTTTTTGACCCAAAAAACACCATCTAATGACGACCGCTGGGACATGTAGATTTCACCGTACACCGACCAAATTTACAAAACTCTCAATGACACAAAATAACACTCCTGAAATGTGTCGTGAGTAGCACATTCAGGCCCGCGGGGACTTGTATAAACGTCCCACTTGTTCCACGTCGATAGTGTGTGTGTTTGTGTATGTGTGCAGCACAGATTTTCAGCCTCCATCTCATTCAAAACGGCGCACAGCTGCTGACGAGGAATGTGAGAGCAAAAAGAAGACATTGTGGGAGAGCGCTCTCCTGTCAATCAAAAGAAGTCTTATTAAATTTGTTTAAGCTGTGAAAGCAATTTGGAGAAAAGAAACAATGTTCTTCATGTGTTCTTCGTGACCACCAATTTTCTTCGACAAAGTTTCCAATCTGACAATTTTTTTCTTCAAATGAAGGTGGAAAGGGTATTAGATTTATTTTTTCCAGCGAAGCACATTACTAACTGAACTCTCAAATCCACATGAATACATTCTTTCATTTTCCAACCTTGAAAACTGATAAATAGGTATCACTTTGTACGAGCTCATACTTTACAGTGAGTACAAATGAGATCTTCATGTGCTCTATCTCATGTCGGTGATGCATCCCCACAGCACATGTTTACAAGTGTGAGAAACAGGCAAATACCTAAATGTCGACTTAAAGACTCAGCCGTCGGTGCCTCCAGTTTATGAATCTTGCTTGCTTGTTCTCCCATCTGAGTGCTCTGTAAACCACATTAAAACCTGTCACTGTTTAGAAAATATGCAACTCTGTAATCTTCAGAAATCTGCTTTGAGCCATGAGTGATGTACTTATGCATTTTTCAATGGCCAAACGTAGGGAGCTAATCAGCCTCCGGTGATTTATGGGATTTCATATTTTTCACATCTGGGTTCCATATATAAAGGAATATTTAAGACACCACTTTACCACGCTCTGCATACTTTATTGACAATCGGACCGTAGCACCGCAAATATCCTCCTCTTTACGATTCAGGAGGCCAGAAGTAAGAAGGTCAGTTCAGTGAGACTGTGTGGAGATAGCGTGTCCAGGCACTATACTGAGGAGGCAACAACATGAAGCTATAACTTTACTGTAATTTAGCCCAAACACATTGGGAATGACTCTCAGCTCTGCAGGCAATTTCATAAGCAAATGAAAAATATTTAGATTCAATATTAGTGGGACATTTTAGACGTTTATCCAGAAACTATAACCTCCTCACTCAAAACGATACTTCAAATAAACTTTGCCATTTCTTGTTATTCTTAAAGTTAGCTGAAACATTATTAATAAAATTTCCAATTTGATTTTTAATTGAACAACAGAGCACTTGAGAGTGAAGTTGATATTAATTCCTTCTCTAGTTAAGGATGTTTGAGGAAATTAGCCTGTGTCAGCACAAGAGTTATCAACCACATTATAAGATACCACACATTGGAGTTGATGTTTCTCAGCTCATAACTTCAACAGTTCAAGTTGAAGACATTAAAACACACACACATCATTAATGGGATGAATTCACATCATCAGCAAATTACAGTTTAATTCTCAGTTTGGTCTTAATTATTAACACGAGTTCTTCAACGGGATTTTTTATTTAAAGAACCATAAACTTCACAATTTATCTAATAATTTATAGTCACTCCATTTCTTTCCTCACACTACTGCTGACTTGTCAAACTTAAATTATTCGTGCTGCTTGGCGTAAAACTTACAGTGACGCTTCTGCATTCTGCACCTGAGAGATACTGATGCAATTAACCGCACCAACAAATTTTACCTTTTAATGGACGCGATGTGAAAGCATTATGATATTAATTTGGCATAACTGCAACACTGCATGTACTAACACTGGAAACAGAGCGCGCATCAGACTGGTTTGCACTCAGTAACCTTTACAGGACCAATTTTTTCAAGATGTATTTTTAGGGAAACATAAATTAAAATTGCACATGGAAAATTAATAAATATCAACATGCATGTTGGACGTGCTGTAGTCAACTGTGGTAGCTAAGAGCAAAGCAATATTTTTGATGTTTGCGTTATTAAACTGGTTTAACACATTTTGCAATGGTGTCAGAACCTCAGGTGAGAACTTGTGAATTTTCTCTCAAATTATAAAGTATTAAATGTTGATCTTACACTAATTGAGAAGTTGAAGCAGCCACTAATAAGAGCCCTTTGCTTCTAAAATATTCCCTCCTGAGCCACCGTTTAATAACATTTCTCCAACTCCTTCATCAGCTGAACAAAGAAGAGTCTTCCCTAGTTTACATGATGCTGATATATTTCTATGAGAACCACTGAGTTTGTGCTCTGTATTTGCCGTTGGCTTTAAATGAAAATAAGCCCCACACATCTCAAATCCCCTCTCTGTGGGCTTTTGCCCCTTCAAGGAGCAGAAGTCTTTGATAATGACTACATGTTTTAGACCAGTCCCCCCCACCTCCCTAAACTTCTAATAAATAGCTTCAAACGTAAGGGATCCTGATCAGCGCTTAGAGCAAAGGAAGCATTGCAAGAGCATGAGATCAACCCCTGGATTATTCTGCCCTCCGCTGAAAAGCAGCCCTCTCCAGCTCTTGGCCCAGGCATAATACCCATTGGTCGCCACAAGGAACACTATTCGGATTAAGTGGTGCCCCTTTCACATAAGCAACAAGTGACAAAGGAGGAGATTGGGCAACTAACCTGCTGTTTAGATAAATAAAGGTACTCTATCAGCTCTAATAATTGCTAACCCCCTCTCCTCTTGCCCCATTGTCCACTGACAAGTGCTGCTTGGCCTCTGTCTAATTGCTGACAGATTTGATTTTTCAGCGACAGCAGGAGCTCTGTTTGTGGCCTTTGCATCGAGTAATTACTCTCTCCCTCTCTCCTTGCCGCCTCCTATTTTGTCCTCTCCTTTTCCTAAATCCTCCTCTTCCTTCACCTCTTTCTTAAGCTAAATTTCCCACTTCCTCAAACCCCTTTAATAGTTTCCCTCTATGTGAATACATTTCAGTTGCATTTCAGTGTGTTTTCAATAACTAATTATCCAGCGCTGCATAAGTAGCATGCCCATCCTGGACTAAATCTTTGTTAAAAATTACTTCAACTTGGAAATAATCTAATTACATTTAGAAATAATGCTATAAAAATGCAATCTAGAGGCACTTATAAGTAGTAAAACTGTCTGGCAATCAGCACTTTGTAATGTGAGTTTGTTTAAAAACTCTTTGTGATTACTTAAAAACTGCAAAATTATTATCATTTATTGACAGGACCAGCCTGATAAGTCCTGACAGTCTGTGCCAAATACAAACAAACTACAATGACAAAGAAAAATAGTTGAAACACAGCACTATGACATATAGTGATGTGTTATATTAATGTCTGCATCTATCTTGATGTGTTACATTAACACGCATCTCTTCGACAATTATCTCTGTACACTGCACACATTCTTTTTATACTTCATACTGTGAACTTCTGCACATTTCTTAGACAATATTTTGCTATTTTCTGCACGTAACTGCACAGCTCTTTGAGTTTTATTCAATTATAATGTACATATTCTACAATATTTTCACATATTTTTATTGTAATTTTCTTTTCTTTTATATTTATGTTCCTTGAATTTTGGAATACTTGCTTTTATTGTTAAACTAATGTTCTCTTGATATGTTTCTTGTCTTTGCACCAATACAAAGCAAATTTCCTTGCATGTGAAAACCTACTTGGCAATACAGCAGATTGTGATTCTGATACAGTGGGCTGACAACGTGGTATTCAAAATAATATGACCCAGCCGCGGAACAGTGTTTGCAATGATGATTTAGTTGCTTCAAAGTTTTTTCTTTTCTGCATCACATTTACAGTGGAAATGTCTTTAATTTCTTTAAAACAAAAGTCCTTTCATGGTTTTTATTGATGGGGACATAAGCATATTTTCTAAATATTGAGGGGGATGTGTCCCCTGCATGCCCCCCCAAAATCTATACATACTGTATGCTGAAATTCTAAAAATGCACATCTTCTCTACCAGGACTTCAGTCACAAAATGAGAATTGCCAAATAATTTCATTTATAAACTAAAAGTATTAAAAGTGTCAAATGCATGTAAAATAAGGTGCTAAAAAGATCTTGAATGACCATGTTTCACATTTAGAAACAACTCTGATGAAGTTTGACAAATCACACTGTCATGCGCCTTTGGCTTTAGCCAAAACAACACTTTGTGTAGCAGCAGTAACAGTTCCCGTGCACGCTGGGTCCTTAACAAGTGTTGCTTTCCCTCCTCTCCTCTGGCCTGCAGGCTGACGTGTAACAAGCGCTACTACCCCATGGGAGAGCTAGAGGGCTCACTCCAAAGGCAGCGGAGCCCAGGAGAGCCTCAACAATCACCCTCACAACATTAAAAAGCTAATTATCCCAGGAACAAAAGTGCACTTTATTTTCACTTAACACAATTAGTCATAAACTGCGTTTCTGAGTTCTAAATCGACGCGGGCTCCCATTCTCTGCCAATTATTCATAGTTTCATGTTCGTATCACATTCAGAGTTTCAAAGCAAACATATTTTCAGTGCTGGTGTCTGTGTTAATCATCCCACCCACACATTTCATGGATTAGTCATTCACATTGCATGAAATATGAACCGTAGTGCAGCTCTGCCAACTATATACGTACGTATTATTCAGAATATTTCTACTGGGGAGTTTGAAAGGGTTAGGTAGACACTATATATACACTGAGAGAGAGAGAGAGAGAGAGAGAGAGAGAGCGAGAGAGAATCAATGATTCCTAATCCACTCAACAAGCGGCTGAGATAATTATGCATTTCATAAATGATTAGCAAAATACAGGAATATTTAATCCCTCTTTGCATTGATGTTCTTTAAACAGCTCTTAGGTACACCAGGGCACATGATGAGCATCAAATTGGCCTTTCTGCTGGAAAATAGCATATTTGTAGCAAAAGCCATGTTTGAATGTGACCCTTTTTTTGCCGGCATTAGAATGAGGTTTTTAACATATTCATAATTGAAAATGGGTAACTATTTACAAACAGATGGAGAGGCTTATTACAGTGCACCGTGTTGTTATCAGAGGCAATTCAAATTTAAGGGATTAAGTGTCAGGTGTGTCGTCATCATGTGTGGATTGAGTTTGTATCACATATAGTGGAGCCAAACTTGAACTTTTCATACACTCAATTTGCCACACGTTCATTGATGAAGACTCTGGTTTCCTCTAACGTGTAGTGATGAACTATTTTAACAAGTAGCGCGTGTGTGAGTGGAACAGCAATGAAATGAGTGAAATGAGTTCCCTTCCTTTCCAACTGCTGCTAATGTAACTGTGGTGCCCCCAGAAATGTTTCATAGGGGTGGCCAGATGGGGCCACTGAACATCTAAGGGTGGCACACCAAACCAAAAACCATAACTGAATTTAAGGAATTTGATTATGTTGTTGTAGTATAAAGGCTAGTTGAAAACTATGTCAGTATGGAGGGTTAAGGAATCACATACTGATATACTTTGGTTTCCTATTTTACAGTTAATATTACTAATTATTTGATGTGCATGGATTAATACTGGCAACATTTGCTATGTATCTGTATCATGTTAGGTGATTCATTGTTCTGCAAAACAGGCTAGTTATCCTTTACTTTAAATAGCCAAATATACAGCTTTAATTTGAAGAAGCATATTGATTGTAAGGAACAAAACATTTACTGGAAATAAGTGTTCTGAACATTAGCTGAGACATTGACAGGTCAAGGGACGCCTTTTAAAAATGGCCATGCCAGTTGTTCCATTGCTAAAAATTAAGCTATATTAGCAGTGCCATTTATTCCCCTTCCTGCAAGTTATGCTGACATGGTTGGTACCAATAGATGCTTCAAGTTGTCTAGTTTCTTGAGATAGCACTACCTTTGTGCTAGCTTAAAAAATAAGTGTGCCTCTGACTCTTAAAGGCAGTGATGTTGGCCTCTGATTATTTTCGCAAGTTGGGGGGCAGCAGTTGTATGAGGGAGGCCATGCCCCCACGTTTTGGGCACCACTGTGTGTAACTGTGGGAACCTGGCTTAAAAAATTCAACAGGAATATCTTGCACACCTTAATGCTTAAAAAACTAACAGAGATGAGATCTACTAAAATTATCATCATCACCTGTCATTTTAATATCAAGAAATCACGGTACAGTTCCGACCGTGTACATCACAAAAGGTCATGAGCCTCAAATTGCCAATCAGAGATGTCAGCTCAGCTTAATGTCATCTGGGTAACCTTTTGTGGTTGATATGACACAAAAATTAGACAATACTTCAGCATTTCTTCATCACAGACCTTGACCTTTGTTGTCACACTGACAATGTAAGAATGATTTCCCAATTATCGATATATCATCACCTCACAGAAGGACTAGTGTCAATTAACATGCACTTTCCTGCTAACTGTTCAGAACCTACGCTAAAAATACACAGCAGAAGGTGGTGAACATGCTAAAGCTGCTACAGTCACGACATCTGGAAGACACGTTAACCCATGTGAAGATGTAGCGTGTGGAGATTAGAAAGTGTCGGTGATGTGTCCCGGACAAGAAGAAGGACAAGAGGGATGATGACAGAGCAGCAGTTTGTCTGACCTGAGCGGGGAACGACTCCAGGGAACAATGACCGGATAACTTCAGCAGACAGCGGTGACTCTGAGTAACACACACTCCTTACTGGTATCAAGATTCTGCTGCAAGGAAGTAAAACATAAACACAAAACAGGCATTAAACATCATATTTTTCCTTTTGTGGCTTATGATTTGGACTTAAAAAAATTGTTTTCAACTCTTGATCACTAATGTTATCAAGGATGCTGCTGACACCCATGATGGCAGATCATGGCAGCCATTATCTAACCCAACAAATCATCCATAGTTTTATCAGTGAAATGTGTCATTCACACCTTCTTGGCCTTTAGCAGAGAGAATACAAAGGTCATCTATTTGGCAAGGTGGATGGATATTATCTGTTCATTCCTGACCTTTCTGACATTATGCTGCCAAAGGAACATTTAGGACAATATTCCAGTTTTTTGGCATCTTTAAAGCTATTACAGTGTAATTATGTACTGGCAACTTTTATGACATTTTCAAGACTCTTTATCTCTGTCTGACTTCATAAACACAGTCCTTACGAACATTTTTAGGGACATTGCTCTGGGTGAAAAAATAAGACACCAAAATAATCTATCCATCATTCACATGTCTCTGGTAGATACTTTATACAGGTGCACCATAACACTTCAGCATGCTTTGTGTTTAGTAACGGAGGGGCAGTCAGAGGATCCAAACCAGCAATAACACTGACATGTTAAAGGAAACGGTCGTCAGTGGGTCTTAATTCATTACCCACAGATATGTTTTTTAATATAAATATCATTCACTTAGTACAGGTGATATAACTTGGTTTGTTTTGGAGCCAGCCCAAATTTACAGGGACTTCAACTGTAGCAACATAACCCATGTTATTTAATTACTATTAAACAGAAAGCATACCCAGTGCTCTTAAAATATATTATTTTGTACCAGATTTTGTTACAATGTTACTCTTTTATTTTGGTGAACAATGCACATTTTTATCTTCAACATCTGTTTGTTATCTACATGAACATGAATTTATTTGATAAGGTGATTAGGGGGTTTTATAAAGCAATTTTTCACCTGTTCAGAACTCAATTATGTTCCGAGCACAATAAGAGGGAAAAAAATGTAATATTGGATTTCTACTTAAAATGCACTCATAAATAATTGGGGAAAAAATGTATGTGCTGTTGTTGTTGTTGTTTTTTGTCCATTCCAATGCACTAGGAATCTTGACACAGAAATTGTCTAATGGGAAAAATGACAACGAATTGGTCTTAACCGACCTTTCTTCAACAAAAACACAAGATTATGTATTTTTCATGTTAACTAATATCATTGAATGTAATGATGCTCTGAAACACATTACATATTTATTTTGCATTGTATTCATCATCACAACTTAAAATATCCTTAATTTTTTTTAAGTATCTCCAGAGCACAGTATGTCGAAAACCTCCTGAGATGAATATTCTGTGTACATAATCAATAGGATGCATTACAAGCTGATTGTATCATGGGAAAATCAGATCAGAACAGTATTTCAGTATTAATTTTGCGGTGACACTCAGATCTACCGTCCACTTCAACAGATTTTTTTTTTTATCCTCAGTAAAAGCTCTTTCATATGATATGATTTTTTTTTTTACATGTATCAGTAATATAACACCTCATGTTTACTTTAACACACTTTAAACATAAATTATGTACCTGATTTATAGACTGACACGTATGCTTCCTCCTTGCCTTATGATCGGCCATGCTTGTTAAAAAACAAGGCGTGGCTCTACTGCAGTCCACTTTCGATGTTGTGGAACAAGGTAATTGGTTTAAAGACATCTTATCAAATAAGTCTGTGCACTTTGGCAGAGTCAGATGACAGAAATCATAGATCAAGACATCCTCTAAAAGCTATGTCCATTGGAATGGGCGGGGGATCTGAACAAATAATTCATACGAATGTAAAACACGCTTTCAGTAGCATTAGTTTTTTGTCTGTGTGTTTGCAGGATTTATTAAAAACTTCTTCACATATTTCAGATTTTGGGGGGCAAGTTAGGGCTCATGGACCCCTGATCAGTGAGACTTAAAATGAAATACTTACCAGGTTTCTTGATTCAAGATCCATATAATTTCTTTCACTAACTCTATAAACTTCAAATATCCAACAAATTCGTTACATAAAAAGGATTAGCCTCAAAATAGTCATTTACTTGATTTTTGGTATGCAATTTCATAATTGGTTGCCAATACATGGCTTATTTGACATAAATTCATTGTGCAATCACAATCACATTAAGATGACACATGTAAATATCAAATCTGAGTCATAGTGCAAATTAGCACACGTTTTTACACAGTTACATCTATTTTTTTTCACATTTATTTATGTATACCAATTGTTATAACTCCTGTGGTTTCAGTTTTCACCTGCACAGCTCCAGTGTCCCTTCAGGAATCCTTAAAGTTTCCTCTTATCCATACGCAAGTCTGACTTTGCTACATTGTGTATGGATGTGTATATGTGTGTGGAGGAAAATGTTAATTTGATACTTAATATAAGCAAATTGCTACAAAACTGTGCAGACTGAGTAGCTGTGTGGGATGTTTATCCTTGTAGAAACTGGTAATAAGCTGATTCCATTCTGCTTCTAGCTTTGAAGACTGGAGAACGTAATGATGCATCCCACTCATTTTTTCTGTAGGGCTAAGGTAATACTACTTTATTTTTTTTTTTAATGCACAGTCTCTCCAAATGCAATATTTGTTTTACATTTAAATGTCTCACTGCTTGTTAAGTTAAGATATATACACATACATCCTATTGGCTATGCAAATGCTGGTGCACCATACATTCCACCATCTTTTAAAAATGGTAATCCGGAGAGAGACTCATTTAGAGCATGTTCTACATTTATTACTTTAAATTACTTTAAATCATTCCACTGTAAAATGCAGTGACATTTTTCGTCTGACTACGGTACATTTGGTCTTCAGCAGCAGGGTTTTACAAAATAAAGTAGTCCATATGTTATATTTTCAATTGATAAAATAGCATTGACAGGGATTGGAAAAAAGCAACATTCTTTCTCCAAGATTTTTCATCTGGGAATATCCAACAGGCTATGCTGTAGTAGAACTGGACTAAAGAAATCCACACAAGCCAAGAGAGCACAACATAATGCATGCACCATGTGCTACAAAACCACCAATTTCTTTTGGACATTTGCAAGCCCTCTACATGGATTATACAAAGATATAAAGAGTTTGAAATGGCCTAACCTCTGTTCTGCCGTTCCCAATTCATTCAGAGCTGACAGTTTTCCTTTTCTCTGCGAACATGCTCTTGTCATTAGCATGCCTCTGAACTTTGCCTCACAATGTCTCTTCTGAACAGTTCTGATGAATTATTTCATCCTGTACGGGGCTGACTGCAGGGCATACACGTGTGGGTGCTTCCTCTGGCCTGGGTAGAATCTTTTCATACTGGTGTGGGATGGACACCTGTTCCCCTACCCCGCTAAACATGACCTCAGAGTGTGCTGCTGACATTAAACTGTGCATGTAAAAATGTACTAATTTAGAGGCCTACAGGGACAAGGCAAGGCTACTATCTGTATTTCTTTTCTTGCACTCAAAGAACATGAAAGTAGCGTCTTTAAAGGAATACTTCACCCATAAAATGATCATTTGTATTTCAGTTACTCACCCCTGTTACACTGAATTCATAGAGAAAACTTTATCTCACATGCCTCCACTGTGAGTGAAGAATCCAAAAACAGAGAAAATTCTTGATGAATTTGATGTGATAGGGGGCCATATTTAACAAGGGCAAAACATGTTTGCAAATTCTCACACAACTTATACATTAGAATCCAAGTCTTATTTATCCAGTCGTATGCTCAGTACTTCGTAAACACGTATTTTTGCTAAAACCGTCCTGTTAAAACACTCCCGTATAAACATCCTCATGCATATAAGAGTAGCACACCTGTTTAACCAACACGTTCTCGTCACATATCGACACTTGGTCATGAACTTTCCACATCCACATATGATGTGCAAGGTACACTGGCTGCATCTGTTGTTGACATTCTGGGACGCTGTGTCAACTTCAACCTGTTACATGGAGGTCTCTTTTCAAAGTACACATCTGTTCTCACAGGAAATGTACAGGTTGCATACTGTCTCTTTCACAATAAATGTACTACAACACTGCAAATTGAATTTTTTCTTCAGCCAACACATGCACTTGGTTGGGTTTAGGACAAAATAACAGTTTGGCTTTACATTCACATGGAAAGTGAACACTGTCCTTCCAGGTGAAAGTTGCCCACCCTTCTCTGACTTTTTGTCCCCTTACCTTACGTTGTTGTCCGGCCACATATCCCCCTATCATGCCAACACAAAAGGACAGCTATTTTGTTGGTGTCTGACGTGGAAGTAGCTGCCCAAGCGCCGGTATTTGACTACTTTGATATGAGAATGGGTTAACATAGCGCTACTCATATGAGAAAGGGTTTTAAGCGTTACGGTTTTAGCAAAAATGCAAATTCAGAAGTCAGAGATGCAAATCATCAGTCAGAGACCCCTCAGTGGACTGAGACTGCTTCAAGTTGAGCTGTTGTCTTTTTTTATTTTTGTCTTTAAGCTAGTCAGTATGCTGTGCAGTGCACTTCTGGGGATGTTTTGGTCCATAGAATTTGCTCTCTTGACTGTCACACTACTCTTTGGTTCAGTCAGCTTCAGACGTAATGCAGTGGCACAGAAGAGGTGAAACGTTTGACCATAAGTCTCCAAAATAACATTACCTTCTCTCTTCTGCTTGAAAGTGGTGAAGATACAGCTCACAGCATCATAATACAACACAGTCTCTGGCTTTTCTTTGATATCTAGTTTCTGCAAAAAATGCTGTCACACATTTCCAATTCATCGTTAGCGGCGTTAGCTTGTTTACTATATTACATGAATGCTGCTGTCACACTGAATGTCCCGCTGAGCCTGTTCAAACTTTTAAACTTTATATGGAAAAAAAACAACCCCAAATTGTTGAATATTTGTATTGAATGGCAGAATGGGATTTGACTGACATAATTCTAGTCTAGGTTACGGTTATATTGACTCCTGTTGGTTTGACATGCCACTGACAGCACTTCAGTTGTATTTTGTGTTTTCATTTGCACAGATTCTTAATGGGAATTCTTTGAAGAACGAAGGAAGAAAATACCCATTTTTCAAAAATACCTGTGTCCGTGTGGACTATAGGCCCAATGCAAACAATAATTTTCTTCATTTTTGAATTCTTCGTTCACTGGGGAACGCAAGAAAAATACAGTTTTCTTAAAAAAAAATAAATTCAAGGTTACATAGGTTGAGTTGTTGATATACAAATATCATTTTGTGAGTGAAGTATTCCTTTCAAAAATCTGCTGTGTTAATCAGTTTCATGTTTTCTTGATCGTGATATGATGATTTAAATGCTACACTTTTTAGTAAAATCTCATCCATTTCTGATTAGTTGGATGGTTTATCATAAAAAAACTTGAGCTGTATTTCTGGATAGATAACCAAGTACTTTGTTTGCAAAGTAATGTTTTTTGTAAGAAATTATGCTAATGCCTGTGCAAGTATATCACCTTGAATGGATATTTGTTGTCATAATGTGGGCTAGACACTTGTATGTACAGCACATGACAATAAAATATCTACCTATCTCACTTTAATGTCACTTTGAGGTGCTGATATGAAAACCCTCCAGCATGTTTGAGTGTTGCGGGTCTGCTCCACATGAAAAACCTTTCTGGGCTAAAAAATGAAGACAATGCGGAAATGCCAAAAACTGCAGTTCCTCTACAGGCCACTTGAAGCTGGCTCCAGGAGGTATTCAATCCTCATAGAACCCTGTGTTAAAACTTGAGACCTCAAAAATCTCAAAGGTCTCGAGGTCTGAAGTCGAGACCTCAGAATGGGAGTCCACAAACAAATAGGTATGGAATAAAGTCCAAGACTGGTCAGGCAGACTTCTCTGTTGGCAGCATGCACGCACGCACCCGAGCAAGCGTCTGATGGGAGCGAGCGCTCACACCAAATCACTGCTGCATCTCCAATCAGAACTGACCTTCCTTTGATTAACTGGCATGTTTCCTTGCCTTTCCTGTGTGCGTGAATGCCCAACCACTTCGTTATATGCTTCTCCTCTAATGTTGAGACTGAAAACTGACTTTTTCCCGACTATGGACATTTTCTGTGTTAATTGGTAAACTCCTGCAGAGAGTTAACAGACTCCGTTAGCATGTTTAAACTCTGGCTAATTGCACCTCTGCCCAAAATATTTTCACAGGGAGGTGTCTGATCGGATCCCTGAACCACCTCACCTCCTTTCAACTTCCCCTACTTTCGGTGTGGAGAAGCATATAGAGTACATTCAGAGCTCCCTGTCCTGGAGACTGAGGTTAGACACCCTCTGAAACCAAGCTCACCTCGGCCGCTTGTGTCTGTGATCTCATTCTTTCAGTCACTCATGACCATAGGTGAGGACTGGAACATAGATCGACTGGTTAATGTCCTCATCATGACAGTCCAGGATAACACCTGCATCAGTGCTGTTTCAGCACCTGATCTCAAGCTCCATTTTAGCCTCACTGTTCCTCTAATTCCTTCATTCGGGGTAACAAATTCTCCCTAACCCAAGAGGCAATTACATTTCCAGTAGACAGCTTGGAGGTGCTGACCCCCGTCGCTATCACTTCATTCTCTATTGTGCTGAGCTTGGGCTGTTCAGAGCAGCTACTGTTCAAGAGAGCGGGTCGCTCACTGATCACATGGTTAGTGGTTTGAGGTTGAAGTTTTAGTCGCCATCGGTGTGTGAATGAGTGGATGCAAACTGTAAAGTGCTTTCTCTGTTAAAGATCTAGTGTGTAGGATTTAGTGACATCTAGCGTTAAGGGTTGTGGATAGCAACCAACTGAAACTTCTCCTGTATGCCAAGTGTTCACAGCAACGGTGATGTGAATTTTTGCATCGTGTTACTAGCGCAAGTTTGAACGCTGGAATATTTTGTGTTGACCAGCTTCATACGCGTGAATAACTCACATCATACACACATGAAATTGCTGAATTGATGAATGAACTTCCACTGGTACATCCTTGACGTCATACGTCCCTGGAGGATCTCAGCACTGATTGGCTATCGTGGCAGGAATTGGTCGCTCAAGTTCAGATTTTTCAACTCTCACAAACAAGAGTATGACGCAAAATCGCTCTACTCACCTCATTTGTGCCACTTCATTTGCGTATTTTGAATGCATTGCACCACCCTGTAGTAATTCGCATCTAATTGCGTCTATACGTTGACTTCACGTGTAATTCACTCATGCGGATTGTTTTATTCGCAGTGTGAACACAACAAAAGAGAATAATATTGGCCAATGCAAAAACACGAATAACTCTATCTAGAGCCAGTGTTTGGTTTGTCCGTTCTGGGCTACTGTAGGGGTGGACTCAGTGATTTAAAAATTTGCTTCTTTTGTTGATATAAACAGCTCATTCTAAGGTAACAAAAACACAAAAATTTTTAGTTTCAGGTGACAATAAACTAATGAAAACAGAGTTATGATTATGTTATATTATTTCTGCCAATAGATGCCACTAAATCCTACACCCTGGACCTTTAAGGTAGGAAAGTATCTGCAGTCCATTTACCATTTAATAGCACAACAAAACTACATCACCAACAAAAAGCAAAAAATACAGTCCCGAGGTCACCAAACTGGACACTCTTTATTGCTCATCTGCACCTACAGCCTGTGACCAAGACCATCACAATCTGGGGACAAGGCACAGGCCTGTACCCACTGCCACTGCTGAAAATGCAGACACAACAATCTCTCTGGTTATACAAGGACGGGATGCAGCCCTGCCTCCACAATACAGCCTGACACGCTGTTATGCAAAAGCAGAAAAATAATTTTACACAGCTTTCCCTTAGTGGCACAGTCAAATATGGTAAACCAAGGAAAAGGGAAGCTGCGTCATTACGGGTTGCAGAGTAGAGATCTGTGTAAACTGTTTGATTGACATGCAGGAGGGAACTAGGGTTAGGAATCAGGTTTTTTTTCTTGCTTTATTGATAAATTTTGGGATCTGATGAGAAATTCATCAAATATTATATAAACGCTCCAAAAAAGCAAAAAGCAGCAGATTTAAAAAAAAAAATTAATGAGTAAATAAACAACAAACACATACAGTGCTCACTAACCACTGAGTTGTGGATGTTGTAGTTTTTTTTTGGTTTTAGTTTCAGTAACTCTTTTTGAGGTTACAAAGGAGAAATCAAGGCTTTTAGGGAGTCACCAGGCTGACATGTTGCCCCAGCTTAGCAGCCCTTTTTAGCTCCGCTCGTCACGCTGCAGTCGCACATCTGCACCTATATATCAAAGCTGTGCACAAAAACATTCCTGAGAGCAAAGCGGAGGTGATTTGTGTGCCTTTCTCCTTCTTTTTTTATTAAAATTCATCTGTGATCTAACTGTTCACTCGGCTAAAAGCTATACCTTTTAAATCAGTCATCCGTCCAGAACTTAGACCTGCACCACATTAAGACCAGCACTGACATCACAACTGTTTCCCCTCTCCCCGCTGCGCCTCATGCCTCTTTCATATATTTTCTCTTGTCCTCAACAGATGGACAATCTTGCAGCCAGAGATTTTTTAAAGTGTTTAATAAATGTAATACAACCTATCTAGTGTTGAAGAAAGGGGCCTAAACCAGAACCATGTGCACGGAGTGGATGGCGGCCGTTAGGGGCCACAGCTAATATGGTTCAACATGTGGACCTGGCCATGCAGGCAGGTTCACTTGCATGTCGGACAGTTTATGACCTTCAGCGTTATTCCCTCAGAAATTAGACCGGGTCCTTATGTTACTATGCTCTAATTTATAGCGTGATGTTCCATTTTTATATGCACCAATGTATTCTCTACAAGAGGGGAGTAATAAAAGGATACAAGTGATGTTGGAATGCAGCGTCTTTCATGTTTTATCTCACAAAGGAACAGTACAGTGGTATTATGTGCCTATAGAGGGTAATATATGAAAGTGTTTGACTTATTGTCAAATTAAGGAAGAGTGTCATGACCCTGATGGTGTATATGCATGCCTCTGGTCACTCTTTGCTTCAGCTCTGCCTGACACTGCTAACCACAACAGATAATAAAATATTCTTGAAAAGGAATGTGAGAGGTGGTGGGACTGGATATATCACAAACACTTGGAAGTCATACAGGAGCTGTGCAGGGTGAATACGTCAAACAGTGTAAGTATTGTTAGACCGAGAAGTGTTATCATATCTCATCTTCACAACAACAAAACTGAATGAGCATGTTACAGTCTTTGGAGTTTTGCTTGTCTTCAAAATGTGTTCCTGCTGGCCACCTTATAATCAAGAGCAAGAACCAGTCAAATCCCAGAAAAGCTGTCTGCTGATTTTATTTTGACTCATTTTTGGGCCAACAATCATTGTGCAGCCAAACTTTATGCAAACCCACAAAACCTTTTTTTTTTTTTTTTTTTCCCAATTCTAGCATGAGTGGGTCATGTAGATAAAATCATCTGTCCTTTGTAATTTTATATCAACATCTCTATATCAAGAAACTGTTTATGGATAAAACAATGTCTGTTTTCATGAAATAAGTGAATTTGATATTTGAAAAAATCTTAAAGTACAACAGTCCTGCTTACTGATTCATAATATTGTCCACAGTGGCCTATGCCCAGTAGGAAAGGCATAGCTAATGGTGTTAATGGTGACAAATTTTTTGACAAATTTGGATCATCAAACATTTTAGATTATCATCATGCCCACCTTCCATTCTCCTTTCCAAAAATACAAAATATGTCAGGCTGAGCTGGGCGGAAAATGTGTACGAAATGAGGTACAAGACATCTAGAAGATTTACATTTAGTTAAGTGGAGCAGACATAAAAAAACATGGCACCTGTATTTAAATATTTCTGTCTATGTGAACATCATATAGCTTAAATGACGAGTTGGAAAAGCTAGTAATATATATCTATACATATGTGTATGTATATGTACACAGACACACAGTGCCAGACAGGATTTTCCAACCTTACAGCTATTGTGGGGAAAGTAAAATGACAAAACTACTTTTAATGCCATTGTATGTTGGTGATGATGATGATGAGATACAAACCTGAAGACACAAATTTCAAAACATGCTGTGTTTATAAATGCATATTAATATTAAAATGTTATCAATTATTTCTTTGGTTAAATATTGGTTTAGGGCTGGCATGATATCAGATTTTCACTACACAATTATAGTGGCCAAAAGGATTCAAGATAACATTATTGGCGCAACATCTATAGAAATTAAAAAAATAAATTAATAAAAAAAGCTCAGTTAAATTTAGTTTTACTTTGTGTATTGCCCTTTTTTTCCTAATTTTTGGGAAAATGATTTACACTCAAAATGCAAATGTAGGGAGGTGGAGAAAGACAAAGCGAGAACATACGGAAATGATTTCAGAGGTGCTGGATTATTTATGCGATATCATCATATGTGTTTTTAACATCATATCAATGATTTGTTTTTTTACATATCACAGTTATTGTCAAAACCCATATATCGTGACACCCCTATACTGGTTAAAATATAAGAATTTGCATGGTGAAAGAAAGTTTTTACTTATTCATTTTAGTGAGCTAAAAAACAGTTTTCAAACAGTAACTGAATCTTTCTCTCTTTTAGCCAGTGGTGTGGTGAAGGATATACGCAGGTATACGGGGTACACCCACCTCTTTTTCTGGACCTTTACAGTGTACCCACCTAGTAGCCAAAAACCAAATGGAATATATTGGAGAGTATGCCCACTTCTTCCCTTGTAACCTAGCAATCTACCATGTCGTACACCCACCTGAAAAAGCACCACCACATTACTGCCTATAACCTACATTTTTACCACATCCACATCTTTTATACAGTGATAAAATGACATTTGTATTATAATTATTCACCTAATGTTTATACCAACAGTTAATGCAAAACATGAGGGTGAGATCCTCAAATGTATTAAATGCTATCTGGCTCACATTTTTGTACAGCCTAATATTTCACTATGCCTTAGCATTTCATTCAGAGATGTACTCTAGATAAGTGCAATAATCTCAGTTTGATGGATGGCCCAGCCGGAGCCTCAGGCCAGTGGTGTGTACATACTGCACTGGTTGCGGCAGAACGATAAAACCAACACAGGCAGGTGTGTTTGGTTAAGATGCACTTGTCAAGTGGGGTGACAAGCATGTCTGTGTTCATTCAAGTGAACCCCTTATCTGTACCTCCATGTCCCACTCATGAGACAAAAGCACTTCCCATGTTTGTATGATTTACCTCTCTCAAGTAAAGTGCACCCCCAACACATTCACGCGCACGCACACATGCACATAATACCATATGTTACAGAGAAGTGCGTTAGCTAAAATGATTCTTATATAGTGTGGAGATAGATTTGTCTCATATTATTTGTGCAAACAGATCAACAACTGTTTTACTGTGCGTTCCACTACCCATACTACCATCATATTTAGTATGCCAGAAAAAGGTTTAGTATGTCCCATTACATAGTATGTGAAATGCAGTATGCCAAATGGAGACCAGTGCGCTTTTCTGGCTATTCTGACCAACAGACACGTCACATCGACTGAGCTTTAAACAGATGATGGCTTGACAGTTTATTGACAGCTCACTGACAGCTGTAAGAAGCTGCAGTGACAGAAGATGTAACTGATGACCAGTCGAATACTAATAATAGGAATATTATTGTTTAAGGGAGAAAAATGATCATAAAGATTACCAACAACAAAAGGACATAACTATGAAACTAACAATGAGAGAAATGTTATTTAACTGTGGTGAACATAATATGTTACAATCTACAATGTATGCAGTTAAAACACCAAGATAAAACTACATGGATTGCAAAGTAACAGCAGCAGAGCTCTCTGGATTGACCCCCATCTTGAGCACGCTCAGTTAACAGCATTTTGTTTTATCACCAAGGTAACGGATATATGAGCAAAAGGGTTAAAGTTTAGGGCGTAATGTTATGAGAAAGTAGCATGTCCCAGTTATGTGCATACTGCATCGAATACTTTTTAAGGGCAGGTGCTGTGCCTAATAAAAGTTGGAAAAAAAGAATAAAAAAAAAATTGGAAAACACCTTTAATTTGCAATCTGTAAATATAAAACATGTTCCACAAATACAAAAAGATCTGTGAAATCAAAAAACCTATTTTGCAGATACACATTACACATAAACACATAATATCTTCCTGACATTTACAACTTTCAAACAGATTTTTGTAAATCCAGTTTTTATTTGTCTTAATCCTATGCCTGTGGATTTCCATTTTATACACACTGAGTCTTTTTTAATTTTTTGAAATTGTTGGCATATTTGCAGATCTTTTTTATATTTGCAAATATATTTTTGAGAGTTTACAATTTTTTTTGTCTTTGTGGATGTAGTTTTATATTTACAGATTACACATTTACACACATAAATAATATTGAGACAAATTGGTCTCCATATTCGTGTATGTATTTTGTACTTTTTTTTGCATATGTGGAATAGTTTTATATTTACAGATTACACATTAACACACGGATCAATAATCTGTTCATACAAATCATATTGAAACAAACCTATCTCCACAGTATTGCTTGTCATTAATGCTTACCTGTAACTTATCCCACAACCGACAGGGGAGAGCATATAATTGTTTTTCTTCCTTCACGGTTTTTTTTTGTCTTTCTTTTCATTTTTACCCCAGTATATGCTAACCTTGTAGTGCACGAGCGTGCGTGCATGAGCGCGTGCGACCACCTTCTTTTTAATTTATTTATTTTTTATATTCGTGAACTTCCGCCAGGGTGAGGTGGAAGTGACGTCAGACTAGGAAGTACAGCTCGCCGCTGGTGGACAGAAGTGAATAGCAATGGCTAGCAACAACAGCAGCAGCAGCTGCAGCAACAACTAACATTAGCTGGTATTTTCCTCAGGAAACATCGCATGAATGTATTTTTAAAGCCAGTCTCTGCTGAGCTGAAGAGCTGAATGTCCTTCTAGTGTCGGTGAAAATGACACCGAGGTAAGCAGCTGTGTGTATGTATGTATGTGTGTGTGTGTGTGTGTGTGTGTGTGTGTGTGATGCTCTGTGCTTGCTAGCTCAGTAACTAGCTGCTTAAAGCTAACGTTATCCTGCAGCCTGACAGAATGTAACAACAATGTTAAGCTTCAGTTTAACGCAGTGTTGCTTTGTAGTGTTAATTTGTGTCTTTAAGTTTAAAGGTATGAGTAGACCTTAGTATTTAGTTGGATAACAGCTCTGCTCGTTATGACAAACCTGTGGAAAGATGCTCACTTAAAGGTAAATTTCACTCAAGTAGAATTCACGTTAGTTAGCTGTGTTGACTCTGTAATATACAGCTTTGTTTTCTTGTAATGCTAAATATGTGAATGAAACCCAGTCTCATTTGAAGTTTAACATCAGAAGTACATGCTTTAGAAATGAGTCATCTGTGAAAAAGACTTTTGACAGCACTCATGGTCATTTTACTTGACTACATTTTCTTATTCTTAGTCTCCCTATACAAACACATTCAGTTGGAAGTAGCACATAAAAATCACGCCATCATCTGAGTCAGTCACTAATTAAGTGACAATGGAGCAGCGCTAAAATGTGTCACTGGATGAGATCATCAGTTTCTTGATACTCCAGCCTAGGGAGACCTATTTATAGGTACTTTTCAAAGTCATAAAGCACAATCTAACTGTTTTAGTCTTATTTCCTGTCATCACTTTAAAATCACATGTTGGTGCAAGTGACTTCTATCAAAGCTGGCTGAAAATATTAGCTGGCTTCATACCAATGTTCCCAATACACCCACATGAGTCATGTTATGGTTCTGGGAAAGATACTGATGCTGTTCTGCTTCTTTCTGTGTCTTTTCAGATGACTCACCAGTGGCTTGGACATCTGTGATTTGACAGAAGATGAGGCTTGCTCAGTTTGTCAGACTTGTCATTGCTTATAATGATTGCTACTGTAGGCACATAAACCACACCGACATGGACAACAAACTATAGTGAATCATGTTTGTTGTTTCTTGCACATCACACTCACTAAAAAAACAAAATACATAAATTATCATTTAGTTTGTTTCGAATGGCTTTCAGTTGATAACCAGTGCTGACAATGTCACTGGGCGAGCAGTCTCAAAAGTGGTTTCCAACCCATGTCCAAGCCACTGTTCTTCAAGCAACAGGTTTACAGCCCAAGGGCAAAAATGGCACCAATGATGCCTACACCATCATCCAGCTGGGCAAAGAAAAGTACTCAACATCAGTGGCAGAGAAGACACTTAACCCTGTCTGGAGAGAGGAAGCCTCCTTTGAATTACCTGGGTTACTTTTGGAGGGCAACCCAGAAGTGTATGAACTCTGCCTTATAGTGATGCATCGGTCCTTGGTTGGAATGGACAAGTTCCTGGGTCAGAGGTCCATCAACCTGAATGAAATCTTTGATAACAAGGAGCGAAAGAAAACTGAGTAAGTATACTGTTGCAGTAAAGCCCAAGATCTTACCTCAAGCCACATTATTTCATCACAAGCCATATATTTAAATCGTTTTTACTATTTACTGTTTTACTGCATGTCCCAGTACATGGTATGTGAAATGCAAAATGCAAAATGAGAAGATGAATTAATGTCTGCTTCAAAATTCTGTCCATAATTTTTTGCTCTCCTTTATCCACACAACATGTTTTGGCTATATGCCTTATTTTGATTGTAAGGGCAACATAGAATTAATCAGTGAAAATGAAAAATAAAATTTGAGGCAGCCTGTTTGATCCCATTAATCATCCATCTGTTATCTATACAATAAATTCAAACCCATTAGTTGATAACATTACACCCATTAAATGTAATATCCTAAATATCTGGATTTTCTAATTAATATGTGAACAATTGAACAGGTAGTGCACAAACAACGTAAGTTCCAATCTACTGAGCTTCTGCATTAGTTAATACAGTAATTGAAATTTGGACATTGGGATGTGTCTGTTGTATTTGGATGCCTCTTAATTGAGTTGTCTTGTTTAAATGTTAAGTACATTTCATGTGTCTTTAACACCACGTGTACAGTATTTGAGCTCTTTTATATGCTTTCATACTTTTATAACTTTTATAGCTTTTTTACTTTAATAGCCTTCACGTGCTTCGCCACTCCAGATCACAGTCATGCATCAATTATGCTGTTAGAGGAATGGACTTTTGAGAGGAAGTGGAAAATATTTGCAGAACTATTCAAGTCATAAGTGGATTACAGCATGGACTAAAATAGTTGTTATTTGTCACATTTTCTACATGTGTTATTGCCATATTAGGCTACACGTTACAGTACCAGTGTGTTGTGTTTTGTGTGTTTTATTCTGTGCTCTGTCCTTAATTAAGTTCATGACCTAACTCCTGTGCACCACATGATTTAAATACCATTGCATTGTCCTTTATTCTCTTTATGTACTTGCTTTAGAAATACATTTTATTAGGCAGACGTGTTTTAATTTAAAGAGCTGAAATTAAATGTTTTTGTAGCTTAGTAGGTGAACAGATCTAACAGAAACACCAGATTGTTTCTTCTTTAGTTTTAAACTATCTAACACAACTATCACAGATGAGGTTTGTGCTCAGTTCGTGACCACAGATTGGTTGAACGTTTCCATCCTGTTGACCCTCTATTGTTTGAGGCTTAGCCATGAATTGGCCTACATTGTTGAGAGATTATTTTTAGCTTAATCACTGACATGGTGAGCAGCAGTTGGTCTAATTGAAACTAGTGGAGCTGGCTAAACATGTCTTGTAAGTCACTCCTATACATACAATTGCTTTCAAAGGTGTGAATGGAGTATGCCCTTTTTACAGCCAAAGGAACCTGGGTTTGAATCTTGGCCTGTTCAATGTACCTTTCCTCCTGGGGTTTAAATTTTGTCTGGATGGCTTCCTCAGCCCTAGGAGGAATGCAAGTTACGTGAAGTAGAAACTCTAAATTGCCTATAAGCCTGATATGTGTGGCTAGTAGTGGGTGTCTGTATATGTGACTCAGCCTTTTCATTAACAGTTAAGTTGTCAAGGCTGTTTACCTGCCTTTATGCCTAGTGCATGCTTGGTTAAGGTTTGTCCTCTTGTGAAATTTCTGTATGAAGGGCTCACGCAGATCATGCATAAATGTAGGTTAAACTAAATCATCATACCAATATAGTTTGAAGAGGCAGTATTATATTAAGTCAGACTTGGGGGGGTGACACAAGTTCAGCACACACACACGTTTTCTAACCCTACATTAAGCAAACAGGAACTGAATAACTAAGCTGGATCTGGTGTTAATTAGCTCAATGCACATTCAACATAGAAAGACATTAGCACACTTCCTGCCCATCAGTTGGGAGAATCACAATATGTTATAATCAGCGTGGATGGGTTTTATTTGTTTTGGGTGTCTGAGCCGATGCACCTCGAGGCCGTGCACTTTTTTAGCAGAGGTTCTGTAATGGATACGCTCACGTTGCTTGTTGGCCTAATCCCACACTGCAGGCATACTTGACAGACAATGACGCCGGGACCCTCGATACTATATCCACACTCCACAGTGGGTCTGTGTTCACCGCGGCCCATCCGCAATGTTTTTGAACTGACATATTGGGGAGGAAAGCCCGTCTTGATATCTGAGTAGGCAGCCCATAATTATCGCACACCTGTGTTTGTTGATTGTGAGGAGTTTCCCAGCGGTCCAGGCCCGAGTGGGAGGATTGTGGTTCCAAGCACAGGGAGGTTTATCTTGGCCTTGAGACACACGTGAGGTGCAGCCCCGGCCCCACGGCAGCGGCATGCTGTGGCTGCTGATCAGACTGAGCGCGGCGCGCAGCCTGGGAATCAGACCCAGCTCAGCCTTTCATGACCGGGCTTCTGAGCCATGAGCTAGACAGTTTAGAATAGCGTTCAACAGCTGCGATTCCTAAATAGCCAACACCAACACTTTGGCTTGAACTTATAACTGATATTTCATGGTGGAATTCAAGGGATACCACATATCTCCATGTAAATCTAAGGAGAAATATCAGTAATTGTATGAAAACAAATGAATGCAAATATGTGTTGACTCTGAATCTCAGTAAAATGTTGCATTTAAGTCAATTCAGTTTAAGGGGTCTTCAAGAAAAACAGTGTAAGATTAGAACAATTGATTATATTGATCAAACTGCACCATGATGAGGTGGCTGTGTGCAAAGGCATATATTGATGTGACCTTTTGAATACACCCACAACATTCCCCAGATTACTGTATCAAAAGCAGACAGAATACATTGACTTGTAGTTGTTGCTGATGCTGGTTTCTTAAAGGACATTGTCACAAGCCCTATAACACAGAGGATATGTCTCATTAGCATGTATGAACTGTTGGGTTGCCCCTGCGACGTGGCTTTGCAATTTCCCAATTGCTTGTCGTTGCATTTCTGAACAAAGGCCAGATTTGTGCAAATGCCACTTTATTTCGCTCAGAGTGAAGGCATAAATCCCATTACTTCCAGTCAAAAAAGCAGAGAGGTTAAACAAATAGGAGTCCAAAGGCAGCCTGAAATGGTCTATATTATTCAGCAGCAGACTATTTCTTATGTTCAGTTTGCAAAGAATAATGTTTATCCTCTGAATGATAAATTGCATTCTCAGTTGTGTCGAAAAAAGTTCAAACGGTTTAAGCCCCTGCATTTGTGTGTAGCTTTTGGATTAGTCTGCTCAAATTAGCCCTTTCAGTGATGTCCACAAATAAGTAGGTAGAGCACATTAGAAAGAATGTGGGCTATTTTGTCCTTTTGTCGTATTGTTTGATAGTGTAAAGACTTTTACCACACTCTGACTTTGTATAACTGTCTTCCTGAATTATGTTGAATTACGTGTAATCAACTCAGAAGATGTTCATAAATCCTGCTCTTTTTATATAAATTGTCTCATTGAATTTGCTCAGCCTAAGCTTCCTCCACTCTCGTTTTAGCTGGTATTCCTTGGAGTCCAAGCCGGGGAAGAAGAGGAAAGAACGAGG
Organism: Epinephelus moara; assembly: GCF_006386435.1. Lineage (NCBI taxonomy): Eukaryota > Metazoa > Chordata > Actinopteri > Perciformes > Serranidae > Epinephelus > Epinephelus moara. The sequence continues at coordinate 12,595,614 of NC_065524.1, forward strand.
CCGCATCCAAGTCAGCATCCAATTCATGAGGAACAACATGACAGCCAGCATGTTTGACCTCTCCATGAAGGAAAAGCCCCGCTCACCTTTTTCCAAACTGAAGGACAAAATGAAAGGTCGCAAACACGACAGTGGCTTTAGCGACACATCGTCAGCCATCCTGCCTCGGTCTGCCGTGTGTGACACAGAGCCTAACCGTCAGTCCTTCGCCCCAGAACCACAACCTCAGCCTGAAGCCAAGGTCAAGAGACCGCTGCTCGCTGGGGCCCATAAACTCTCCGCAGCCCATTCCATGTCAGATCTCATTGGGACTCACTTTCGGCCCAAACTGGACTCAATGAACTCCATAGAAGAGAGTGGTAAGGATCAGAGCTTATTTTTTCACATTTGTTACAGCAGTTTGTCCCAGTATTTGTTATATTTGGTTAAATGAATCAATTTTTTTGTATGATCTCAAAGGGCGGTGATAGGTAAAGCTTTATTGCTGCTTGGCACATGTCTGCAGGGATTTAGAGTTTTTGAAATTACACCAGTTATGTTCCGTTTGCGAGTGAGGTCAGTGAGGTGATCAGTGGGTCATTGACAGCTTTGCATGTATAAAAAGTTTTAAGGATCAACAGTGGTACACTGGTCTCAATTTTTATGTATGATAGAGCAGTGTTATAACGATACTATTTTGCATATTGTATCTCTAAACGCAATGTTTTAGTCATCTACCAGCTTTTAATTAAGTATCTTATTCTTCTTGTGTGACTCTTAACGTGGAATGCTGTTGCAATTTTTAGTGGCTATCAGTAGAGGTCGATAGAAGTCACAGAGCTTTAATGATATTTATTTAAATATATTTACAGTATAAAGTACATAAATCTAAGCTAAATTAGATATTAGTTTTAGAAAATTCATATCAATCTGTGAACTTTAATTATTACTGTCACTAACTGGTAGAAAATTGGCCTTCCATTTGCCCCCATTGTCCTTGTATTACTGTAGCTATAATTAATGCAAACAGTAGTCACAGTTTTCATAACAACAGTACAGAGATCCAGAAGAAAGGCTAGTAATGGCATAATTATGCAAAACAAGTTGGTAATGGTAATAATAATAATACTTATAAATGCTTTTTTCCTTTTTGTTTTCTGTGCTAAATATACCAGCAGGTGCTTACTTACACTGTCCTGCATTGCGTAGCAACCGAAAAAGATGAAGCATAGATAAGAACGGGTCACAATGAGATGTATTTAATAATCCCCCAAATCTTTATCCGGAGATGTCAGTTTTTAGGGCAGGTATGATCAGCAATCATGTTATTTGCTAATCAGTAGGATTCATTATGGTCATTTTGTGCTGAATAGGGTTGCAACAGTATGGTATGCGTCTTAGAAAATTTCACAGTATCATGGTATCATGTTATACAGTTTTACACAATAATGTAATTATTATTAGTTATGGTGACCCTTAAAGAAATGAAAATGATTTTTGGAGGGTTTAAACAAACACTTTATCGTAATTAAAACTTGAAACTATGTGTGTCACAGGCAGTCGAGGAGGAAAGGAGATGTGCATGTGGTTGAGATTCTCTGTCTGGTTGCATTATGTTTATTTCAATACCATAGACAAGCACATGTATGCATCACTGTCAGTTTATGTACCTCAGTATATGGCTTTATGGTATACCTTGGTATGAACCCCAGTACTGAAGCAGTAAAAGTCATACTTTTGCCAGGGGAAGCTGAGAGAAACCAAGCAACTATCAAAAGTGTCTGATATTCATGACCAGCAACACGACTGTTGGTCTCTAAATGTACAAACAGTCATAAAAGGCAAATAAATAAGCATTTCTCAACCCACTGAACACTCCGTCCTGACTGTCCAATCTCCAGCACACAACTATTTGTGGCAGTGACATTATGATGATTTTGACTTTATCAAGCTTCTTTGTGGTTACTCAGGTTGGCAGGCAGGGGAGGGAAACTGTTCTGAGGGTAGGAGGGACGCAGTTGAGATTTATAAAATATAAATGATATAATAAGCTGTCCTTACTGGTCCCAATAAATGTTTCTTTTGAGGTGTGTGATTAGTTGGAAGAGCCACAACACTATCTTTGAAAATAATACGAGTAAATAATTAGGCACAACACAAAGTGGTGATTTTTACAGGTGCTTTTATCTCTATTAAACTGTTAAAGAAAAGGGTTTTGAACACAAAACAACCATTTATCGGTTATGAATTAACTCATCAATGAAAAAATTAGGCCAGTAAAAAGCCCAAATAGATCATTCTGTTTCTGTCACAGACGATCACGCAAATAAAAACACATTTTATCTTTTTTAAGTGCCATTAGCTATTTGTGTGGTTACATATTATTTCATCATAACTATGTCACAAGTTGATGTACTGCGTTTCGTTTCTCTTCCAGGGAGTGCAGGCGGCCCTCACAGGCGTTCCCAGAGCGAGGTGCCCGGCTACCAGGACGGCGAGGCACACAGTGACCCTTTCACTGATATCAGTGACACCCTGCCACAGAAGTATGCCACGCTCCCACGCAACCGCAACCCCTTCGAGGGGGAGCACGGGCAGCTGTGGGACCGGGCAGAGCGGAAGGAGAAAAAGGAGAAGGTCAGCCTACTGGAACGCGTGACGGGAAAGAAGGAAGGCCGCAAGACCAGCAACGGGGGGCGTTCTGGCAGTTCTGGAGACCTGCGCTCCCCCAACCCATTTAGTGGAGACTCACAAGCAGACACTAACCCGTTCATCTCCAACTACAAAGCCAGGTAGTCCCTTTGTTGTTTGCTCTGTGTCAAAATTAGAACACACAGCTCAGACCTCTTTCAGTTCACCATGCTTTATTCATTTCACAAAACATTTTTCGCTGTCTTTCCTTACATATGTGTGGTGCTTAAGTTTGTTTCTGGTTTTCTTATAAACCATTAATCAGTCATGTGACCTAAAAATCACCAAGTCTGTTTTACAGAATACAAGGGGTATAAATCCCTAGTTTCATTACTATACAATATTATATAGATTCTTTGGACAACGATATGATATTTGCCGATATCACAAAGTTTGCCACGATATGATTTCGATTCAGTGTGATTCAAGGGCCTGCCATTAATGTGAGACATTATTCCATGCCATTTAAGTCCATACTGATGTACAGTCACGCCAATGCGCTGGACTGTGGAGGTTGTAAGAATGTAGTGGAGCGAAGTTAAAAAAAAAAACAAGCTGCGATTTCAGGCGATATTGACAAGACATGCCTATTTAGAACAGCCTTGATAGCAATGTCTACTTTGTCTATAGCGCTTGCCGTTGTTGTTATTACCCCTCATTCGTTCTCGTGCACTGCTTGACAACAGCTTGACGGCAGCGTTAGTCCCGCGCTTATGGCTCTGATTGGCTAATGGTTGTCCCCCATGCTGTGCTCATTTGATCATTTTTATTTTAACCGAGAAAACTGCTGTTTCACCTCAAATCCAATCCAAGGTTTGAACCCAGGGAATTGAATATCCTTTTTTCAGATTTATTTATTTATTTTTTTTAAAACACAGCATTATTAAAACTCTTTTATCTCTCAATATTTATTACTCACCCTACCTAAATTTAAAGTCGATCTGCAGCAACAGCAAATCCATCCCTTAAATAAATTTCCAGTTGTTCTCAAATAGGTCTTTTCTTTGAGAACAAATATAGTCCAAACAATGCTACAAAAATGGCTCCAATTCCAGTTCCTCATTTAAACCTTCTTGGGCTTAGAGTGCCTGATTTAGAAATCCAGAATACTTCTCCTGAGGGGGCAACTTCTGTAAATGTCCCTCTCTTTGGTCAACTTAAATGCCCAATAAATGCTCATATATATCTAAAGTTGCCTTTCTTTTCATTTCTACACCTTACATGAACTTATATTTATGAGGCAAACTGCTGCAAGGTTTTGGTTTGGTAGCCTATTTTAACAATGTCAGCTTTGATAATGAAGTTCCTCATATGTTCCATTGGAATATCCACTTCTTCCATGCCTGGAATTCAGCCTTCATCCACGTGGCTAGAATCTGCATTCAGCACCTGTACAGCAGAGATTCTTAGCATCACTCTTTTATGTTTTTCATCACAATCACAATCCCAAAATGTGGCGTCGCTACCCCATGGGACAACCACTCTAATACAGGATATTGGTTACAGCATTCCCATAAAGTTTCGAATACCTTGTTGATTGAAATCTACAATTGGATAGACGCCCTGTTCTCTCTGTCATTCTCTTGTCAAGTATTGTTGTTCAAACATTTCCACTGAGCCAGTTACATCTATTTCCTGTGTTACATAAAGAGTTGGTGAGCGCTGTGGCTAAGTTCTGGTTTATCAGAGTGGAAGGTGTCATTAGTGGCTCTTTAGAGAGCCTGGGCTTGATAACAGAGCCCTCTGAGCTATAGTAATGAGATCCTCTGCAGAGATAGACCACCCAATTAACCACTTATCTCTGTAGGCACTAGTCCATCATCTTTACTGCTGCCTTTGTCGCACAGCAGCTCAGTGGTCATTTATAATGTGGTGCAGGAATACAAAAAGGTGGTTTCAAGTATATGATTTATTGATGACTCTATTCACAGTTGCAGCAAAAACATGTTATAATGCATGTTTTGTTCCTTGATAAGCTATGTCAGTCAGCATAAATATCCAAATTTGTTTTATCGGCTCAGGGATAGACACCTCAGAGCCTCTGTATCAGTAGAGTGGTGATAATTATACCAATATATTCACTGTGTTGCCTTCATGTGAATACTGACTTTTTCTTTGATTGCTTTGTAGTGATAAAAAATCAACAGGGCATGAAGACATCACCTTTGGCCATAAGAAGAAGGACATCTTTGGCAAGAAAAAGGTAAGACTGACAGCGCAGCCCTCCCTGTAAAAGCAAATAATCTGTCAGGTGATATTGTTGCATGTTGTCAGTTTACCTGACAATGATCGAGATGGAAAACGACAAACAATGATCTCAGCTCTCACAATTGTGTCACTACTACTATAGTGTCATGCAGATTTATAATTGAGAACTCTGAGTTTCATTGTACGTAGCAGCTTGTGACATTGATCTCTGAGGCCTCTGAAAATTCAGATGTGCCATTCAACTAATTAGCAGCTGCACACATTGGTCATCGTGTCTGATCTGATTGTAATTTGAAGTGGTGTGAAATTTCAGTCTGTAAGGTCAGTCATAGTGGCGTGTTGCACTTACTCTGTAATTGGAGGTTTTTCTTGGAAAAAAAGGTAAAGAAATGTAATTTTTCTTTTTAATCATTGTTACATTATTTGTAGTCGGCGTTTTACCCTTTAGTTTGTATTTAGTTTAAAGTCTTCTGCATTTCTAATTTGGACAAAAACCTCTGAAATTTGCCAACTATTACACAGCAAAATTGGTATTTACGAGGGAGCAGTGGGAGCAGTAGCTAAAGTGATGCCTAAATGAGAAAGAGAATGCTGATAATAGCTTTCCTCACCTTTCTTTGTGGGTGTTGAGGGCTGTCGGTATCCACACATGTGCCCCTGTGCATGCCGCAGTGCCTCGCAGAAATGGCAGCTCCCATTTCCTCTGCTTCAAGGCCCTAATTAACCACACACAGGGGGGGAGGGAGGGCAGTGAGAGATTTCAAAGGACTGAGCTTTTAGATTCTCAAAGCTGAGCTCATTAGAAACTGTAATGACACAACTGGAGAATGCCAAGTGTGCGCCTTATCTTCTCCTCACTACTGATCGCAGAAAAATGGTCATCATTACTTTGCCAATTCATGGTCATTTCCAGGCCTTTGTCACCAGCCACTAAAGCTCCTGATTATTATGCTGTGTGTGTGTGTGTGCGCGAGAGAGAGAGCACGAGCATGTGCACATACACAGGCTTGTATGTGAAACCAACATCCATATGGCCGTCGGTTCTCTTATTCCCTCTCCGATGGCTTAAGTGCAGTATCTTTCAGTCAGATGCCTTTTTTGTGTTGTGTGTCAGGAATAGGTTACCAAGCTCTGTTCTCGAAACCCTCCTTACATTGGACATTTAATCTCGGTGGCAAATATTTCATTTTGGGTTGTGTCGCCCCAGAGTAGCCTCTATGCTGTTAGAAGCGATAAGATACCTGGTAAGCAGTCCCGCTCCAGGTCTTTCTGCATTGTCTTTACCCAGCAGTAGAGGCTTGAATGGTGTATGGGAGTGGAAGCTGATAAGTGTGGTATTTTAAACAGGGTGAAGGCTTTGCTGCTCTATCCGTTTGGGGGAGGATGCCCAGCACTGAAGCGATAAAGTGGTCCCTCATTAAAAACGATTACAGCTCCTCTCGTACCCGCGCAATATGATCTGCACATACCGTACCACACTGCTCTGTCCAAATAGGTTGTCCTCAAAGAGCAAAGCTGGGCTTGGGTTGCATCCTTATTTTGGTATTTATTAGCCTGACCTTTAATTGCAGAAATATGCAGCCTGGCATTTCCCCCTCAAAACAAAGATTCCATTTTTTGGGGAATCTTTGTTGTTTAAGTTCTAGCAAGCTTGGTAGAGCTTTTTCCTAAACCCTCTCTTGATAGAGAGGTCATGCTTTTAGCTACTTGAAACTAGAGCTTCATGACATATCTCTTTTTTTAGACTGTCATTGCAATGTCAAATTGGTCAAAAGCTCCCAGCATTTTTATTTTTTGGGCATTTCTACTTTTATTATTGTAGTGACAAAGCAAGGAAAGGTGGGGGTGAAAGAGGGGACGATATGTAGCACAGGGTCGCACTGGACCTAAACCCGAGAAGATCACCTAGTAAGTCGGGCACTCACTCTACCAGGTGATCCCTGGGTGCCCCATCACTCATTTCATCTATTGTTATGTAGTTTCGTTTTTATCTTTTTTTTTTTTTTTGGTTTTGTTTTACATGTTCGAAATAAATATCAATCAAATCAGAGATCTGTTTAATCAATACACTGCAAAATTAAAAATGTAGGGAGTTATACAGTGTGTGGATCTTTCATTTTAAAAGTGCTGTATGTAACTCTGGCATCAACTCTGGTCTGTTGTTGAGCCTCATTCCCAGGTCATCAAATACCGACGCTTTGGGTTGGTGATTCGGTTCGACTACCATCCCAAAGCGTGAGTATTTGACGACCTGGGAATAAGACTCATAAACCAAAGTGATTTCAGAGTTACATACAGCACCTTTACTTGATCAATAAATACACATTCTTAAATTATGTGATATTGTACTCAGTGATTTTTTTGAGTTAATGGAAGGAGAGTATCAATAGAAAACTGCTCTTTAAAAAGTAACTATCATTCTTTTTTTTATTGTTGCGTTTTGTGTTGAGTTCCTTGTTCAGTTTTATCAATAAAAAAGTGTGGGAAACAATTTCCTTTAATCCTTTTTTTGAATTCAACAAGAAACGTGTTGTATTTTAGCAGCATACCAAAAGCAGCAGAAAGGAAGAACTGTGTACACTTTAATATGTATTTATTGCAAGTAATATTATCGTGATATACAACAACGTTATTGCATATCGTCAATTTTCGATATCGTGCTGTCCTCCTTGAAACTAAAGAAAAAGCAGCAACAACTTTCTTGACTTTGTTGGCTGCTTGCTGTAGTGTCAAAGTTAAGTCCCATTAGAGCAGTTAAAGTGCTCTTGATTCTCATTATAAACACTGTTACACAGTATTAGACTATAACATCTGTCATAGAATTCATTGACATGTCAGTGCTAAATCCCTTGAGAACAGTTTCATCTTAACAACTCTCAATTAGCCTTTATTAGCAACAGAGAACAAGAGATAAACACATGACAGTTTATGTCACATAAGGCCAACACATCTAATTAGTCTGTTTTATCAGATGCATTGTGAGTGAACCTAAAGGGTATTGCCTGTGTTATCAGATGCTGACATTTCATGGTAGATCATTCATTTCAGTCTGCTTTCACAAAGAATATATACGCAAAATATAGTGATTATGGAGCATGTAACCTTAAAATCTGCTGGGGTTAAATTGAGCATTTACTTGTTTTCCATTTTCAGGAGGCGACACAGGAAAGCGTGGCCGCCTACAGCAACTTGTCCTTTGAGGAAGTTGTGCAGGAACTCATTAAGCAGAAAGAAGTGGTGAAAAAGAAAGACGCCCACATCAGGGAGCTGGAAGACTACATCGATAACCTGCTCGTGCGCGTCATGGAGGAGACGCCAAGCATTCTACGGACACCCTATGAGCCAAAAAAGAAGGCGGGTAAAATCTCTAAAAAGTAGAAAGAAAAGATGTTGGATGAAAAGTTACTAATGAAGGTTTATCTGCAGCTCATGCATCAGTATCATGTGGTAAAATAAGTGGGAACAAACGGGATTGATCAAAGCCAAATTAATGATTGATTTATGTCTTTGCTTTAGAACATTTTTATTCAACAGATGTAGTTTTTATATAGTTTTTTTCCAATGTTTTGGTTATTTTAGTACACACAGGTGTTTTGCCCTCTTTGTTCGGCATTCCTATTACTATTTAAAATTCTGAATACTCGCTGCGGTGCATTTTTAGGTATGTAAACAGGATAAGAGAAATTCCTAGATCGATTCAAATCAAATCCATATTTTTGACAAACATTAGGTTTCACTACATTATATCGTATGCACTTGTGAACCCACAGAGGTCTGTTGCACATACAGCTACCATCATCTGCCTAGAAGTTCTTAAGGTGCAAATGCAGCCAAATTTATGTTTACGAGATGGTGTAGTCGCAGTTGTGTGCAGTTTGCTGAAAGACGGTCAAGAGGTTGATAAGATGAGGCTGTAGTTACTGTGTTTACACTTGAGTGCAAGTCTCAAACTTACCACCTAAACCAGGCGTTTAGTAGAGGCAGCATCAGCTTTGTTCCGAGCCTCTTCTGTGCTACAGATGTGGATGAACACTGCTGCCCTGCCCAACAGCCTGAGTGATTCATGGTATTCTTAGAAAGACAAAGAGAGTTACAGTAAGAAGTTGCTGGACAGTATCTGGATTCTCTCTAGCTCATGCATTTTTTTTTTCTTTTTTTTTTTCAAAAATCGAACAAACGTACATTGCTGTTGTCATTTACTCATTTCTCATTATTTTATTTGTGATGACTATCATTTAAGCTTCTTGGACCAAGGGTCTCACAGTCACTTGCTAAAGGTGATCATTTAACTGACTTTTAAGTGCAATAATCATGACTTGCTTTATATTTGGCTGGTAATGTTCTTGTTTACATTTTAATCACACTGTTGAGTCAAACTCATCTCTTAATATTGATTTGATTCTCTGGAAAAGCCTGGAGTTTTGTGTTATAGCCTCCGTGGATTGACCAGCCTTCATCTCCTTTAGTTACAGTTTTTGCTGAAGATTGTATCGACGGTACCTAGCTGCACATATGGATATATGCTGACCAATCTTTATTTATACAAGTTTCTTAGCTCATTTACATATGAACATTATTTTAATGTATTTGTATGGTACTTTATGGTAAAAACGCTACTGTATACCCCCTTACTCACCACCCTTTCTACTGTAATAACACTGTACAGTTGGTACCAATCACGAAAAAAACATAAGAAAGTATTTGCGTCTTAAGGTCTTATGGATACAGTTTTTATATGTAATTCCCATCAGCATTAATATCTGTTTACCTAGTCACAAAGTATGTACTGTGCCTCAGTATATTTCAGCTTTCTATGTAATCAAAACAACCAAACTTCTAACATTCACAAACCGTAAGATAAAAGTGTTTTACCAGTTCACTGAGTACTAATGATGATCAGTTTGTTATTGTTCGAGGTAAACACCCAGTGAGTGTCATTCAGGTTAGAAATAACTGTTTGACAGCACATGTCAGAAGCTCACTGTCCTCATTTCACAGTTTTACATCTCACATGTCGCCTCAATCTGTGATGCTAATGTGAGAACAACATATGTTGTTTCCATATTCAGCTCTTTCATTCTGTGTCTGCTGAACAAGTGCAGAGTGAGCGACAGGGCAGCTATTGGATCGCGCTGCTGGTACTAAAATGAACTAAATGACTACTTAAAGCTTAATCTCAACGTTTTCATCACCTGTATTTGTGCTTGAGCTCGATGTTCAAAAGTAGAATAATCACTTACTGATGTTTAGGTTTACATTTTTGAATGTTTATTTCTGTTTCATGGAAAGCAGCTTCACATACAGTGTTAAACACACTTTGTAATATCATAATAACTTCCTTTACTCAGAGTTTCACACCATTTTTAATGATCTATCAAGCCTCTTTGTTAGATAATGATCCACTTTGTCCTTTTGCTGGTATTATTTCTGGTATGTATATCTATTTTGTAATTACTTTCAAGTCTTACACAATATTTGACCTTTACACTGTATGATACTAAATCACGGCACTGTATCTATGGAATGTCAACAGTCAAAAACACTTGTTAATTTAAGTTCTTCATGAATGTTTCACCACTCAGAAACATGTATGTCATGTACTAATTGTTTCTGCTGCTGCACAAGTAGTGACTTCACCTGAAAGTTTGTGATCTCTTTTTGGACTTGAAGCCAAATCTCTTGTCATTGAATGTATTCTGGTTGGTTGAAATACACAATTCTGAAATGTATAATGATATCGAGTACACTAACAAGGCCATTGAACCTTGCTTGCCTTTAAAGTATTTGGTGTATCCAAAGAGATCATTTCATATGGGTGATTTTTCTCCCCTTCCTGCTCTCTGTTAGTCTGATGGAACTCAGACATCTTCATTATGGACATGAAGTGATTGTCGGTACGGTTTTGTGCGATGATGTGACACAGATGTAAATTCCTTTGTATTGGAGAACGGTTATTTGATCTGCATATATTTTGTAAAGCCAACAATGTTTGAATCAGTTCAGAAAATGATGAGTATTATGTGATACTAATTAAGAAGATATGTGGATAAGAATCTGTTTTCCATCACGGAAAAGCTTCTCACTGATTGCCTTCCTGAAGTGTAAACTCTCCGTCTCCTCATGTTACAGGCTTTACCAACTACTTTAACTAGTCTGTATTGGTAGTTAGACAGTTGTTCACGGACCTTACCGAGCTCTTAATCTTCCATTGTACATACTGTACAGTCACTTTGTTGTATCACATCACCTCCTTTGACTTTTTTGCACATTTTGTTGTGCTTTAAATGTTTGAAAATGTGCTTCCTGGGGATTTATTCCATCTAAAGTTCAGTCATAGTGCGAGTTAAGCTAAATGAAATTTTAAAAGTGGGAATAAAAGTTAAGAAAAGTATTCACCACCCATCTTTCATTTGAACCAAACTGACATTTGTAAATTGTGATTTAGCTGTAATATCAGACTATTGAAAAGTTTTTCTTTCTCAGGCTTTTTTATGGCTGTAGATATTTTCTCTTGCTGGCAAAGCAAATGCATGGATATCTGGCGGGGATATTTTATTGTATGTCACATTGTGCATCATAAAGCAAAACTCATACAGAGTATTGAACAGGTGATTTACACTTAGGTCTACAGTGTGCCCTAAAGCACTGCTGCGTCGCCGAAATGATGAAATAACAAATGATAAGGTCTTAATAAATAAATGTTGAACACATTTGGACCCTGAGGTTATTTAGTTCAAATGAAAAATGAGGGGTGCGTAGTTCAAATTAATTAATTTTGCCTGTCATTTTTCTTTCAGCTTGATTGCTACATTTGCTTTATGCTTTAATATAATTTGGTGCTTTGGTAGATGTCAGGCTAAAACAGAAATCTAAATGAAAAGCATTTTCAAATCATTTTCTAGCACAACAGTGTAGGGGGGTACATTGCAAAAAAAACCCTGCATCATTATTATAGTTCTTCCTTGCCTCTTTGCATAATATTTGTCATCCAATTAATGCCAGTGTTTGAATATGCAAAGCACTGAAAAATGCTCTGGGGCAAAATTTCCTATAAATTTGGCCACGGCCTGTGTCGTAATTCAGAATTATATAGATTGTTTTGCACATGCATTAGAAGTATGTTTAAAGTGTTGTAGGGGAAAGTCCGCCCCATTCCAAACAAAACAAAAAACAAAAACAGTGCAAACATATGGGGATTTTTTCCATGTTGACGAAGCATGCATTGAACCTTTTGATGAAGATGACATAAAGCTCAAGTCGGATCTCACAATCCTCCTCTGGCAGTCTTTTAAGTCTTCTACTGATAATATGATGCTGCTTGCCATAGGCCACATACAGCTGCCAGACACTAAGACTTAAGCTCCCGCTAAATCCCCTGACGGTGCTTGTAATGTGGCACACAGTTTTGAAGGAAATGATGACTGTGTTTATAAAAGATCTCGCCAGTTAGCAAAGCTTCATTGAGTTTACAGAATTGTATGGCGTGTGGGGCACAGTGGTGCCAACACAATTAAATATAATTTGAGTTGAGTTAAGTGCCCCAACATGGTGGAGACCTAAAATGACATTTTGATACTAACATGTTGGTCTACTTCTGAAGGTAGTCCATGTGTACTGGGTCTCACAGTTCAGTTACATGCCTTGTAATGTAATAAGTAAATGGGAGTGTTTGGATTCTTGTCATTTCTGCATGTCACTCACATGTTTTGATAATGTAACACTTGATATTATTGCCAAACTATGTCGTTTTCCTGATCTAGAATGCATTGATTCCACTAGATTGGGTTGATTTTCATCACCCGTCATCACACTACCTTATTGTAACGTACTCAGAATTGTACAGTGTGTAAGTTGGTTACCAAATGTCCTTTCATCAGAAAAACTAGGTGAGTTTTTTTGTGTTTATTTTCACATAATAGCCAATATGCAAGACTTTCATACCTGGATGTGTGGGGACAAGAATGTATGGCTTTTTTTTTAATTATTGTAGTTCTGGAAACACATTGGGGGCTAGAAGATGTACACTGTATATTATGATAACAGTATAATGCTGTTAATGATGACTGTATATAAAGTGCCAACACAAGCACTAATTCATTCAAATTTGGTGATGCATTTCTTAAATATTCACCCATTCTCCGTACAGTTTCAAACATTAACTTTTAGACATTATCATCACCATGATCATGATCAAATTCCAATGTGCTACTGGATGTAGTTTAAATGACACAAGCAAGATTGTATTGTCCTTTTCAATAAACTCACTGTAAATGAAAACTGCTGTATTGATTTTCTTTTCTTTTTTTTGGCCAAAAGATCAAAAGCCTGTAATGACATTTTAGCCACAATTAAATTAGAATTGTGTAATATGCATCCTTATGTTTTAGTTAATCAAACTCTGCATTGTAAATCTGATGCAAATCTTCCATAAAGTGGATTGCTATTCAGCTCTTCCTTTTGTTTAACACCTGTCCTATCATTCTTGTGGATAAATTAAAAGCCACTCTCAATTAACTCTGATCTCACTGGCAGTTAAACCACGATTAGTGTTTTTAATTGTGCTGATTTGTGTCAAAGCTTTTGTTTTCTCTCTTGCTCAAAGCACTTATTCCTTTTGTTCTGGAGAAATTCCCATGCCTTCCTGGCAAAAGAGAGAAGTGGCATCGTTTGACAACCGAGTAGCAAGATTGCTTGTTAAAACTCCACTCTAATTTGCCTATGTGTATAACAAGACTGTGTGAAGTCTTTTGGGACAAGAAACACTTAGGTTGTTTACTGGCTGATGCTTTTGTGGGTCGGTTTGCTTCCCCGCCACGAAGCAGGTTAAAACATGACCCCTCCCCTGTCACCTCAATCTTGTAGTCCCTGAAGAGGTGCACCTCAACGCTGCAGCAGCTGCCACTGCACGCCACAGCACTGCGTTTGAGCTGATAGTGGAAGATGCATAGCAGTGGTAACCACGGACACTAGAAAAATATAAAATTACTTGCAAGATAATTCCTTTAATGAAATAATCTTTGAATGCCACAGGTGACAGAACCAGCTGTGATGACTGAATATAAGGTTGCTTTATATGAGGCAAAATGTAAGTGTCAGTTACAGTTAGATGCAGCTATGCTCTTAAGTTAATGTCAAGATAATTCTGCCTGGTGACAGAACTGGCAGCGTGCATCATTATTAATTTTTTATCTTCCTGTGTTAACTTATAGTCTGCCTTTGGAGGCCCCGAACACAAATACGTGTGTAATTGGGCTTTATGTAGGTGTCACCTGTTGTATTCATAAGCTAATTGGCATCCTCATTGTCATCCTTAACATTCATCAACAGATTGAATTTCACAGATCCCAGCTTTTGTATGGCAGTGGCACGTGTCATCTGAGTGCCTCGTAGATTAAAGCCCATTAGTTCATTGTGCATTATATCATATTGCTGTAATTTGAGGAAATATCTAACAAACGTGTTATGTAAGATTCTGTGGGCGCAGGAGAGCCCAAGCGTGCCAGAAAGGGCCACCCACAGGTCACCTGCACTCCCCTTTAAATATGGATGGGCGTCATAGCAGGGATCAGTGTCACCCCGCACGCGTCTGTGAATGGAAGTGCCTCAGGCAATCATGGAGAAACTTATATGAGGAGAAATTCAGCAGATGGATGAGGTGTTTTTAGGGGAAAAACCAGACCTATTTGGGCAGCTGGCCTGAACTTGTTGGATGATCGGGGACCAGATGTCAAGGTTAACCCCTCAAACTCCCCAGAGTATCAGACCCCACCCACTCCTCCTGTGCAGGACTCTTTGTTGGATAGTTAACTAATCTGAATAGGTGCTGGAGATAAATCAGGTGTCAAACATGCAGCAGATCCCAGCGTTGAGCATTGTATTGATGGTATTGTCTCCCTATGATAGCTGCCACGCGTCTGGTATCAGGTGAACAAAGCCAGATGACAACCAGAGGAAACAGGGAATCTGTCGACATCGAACAGCAAACAAGGGGGAAGGATACAGACTCGAATTCATAGCTGCAAAAGAGATATCAATACACACGTACAGTTTATGCTGTGCTTAAAAATATTTTTTTTTATTATCCATACCCATTTGAAAGTATAAATGTAGTAATCCACTGTTGTTGTAACTAATATTACAAAAAACTTAATTTGCTTTAACACATTGTCTGAGCTCAGATAATACAAGATCAGCTGACAAGCCAGTGAATGAGGTGCTTAAGAAAATGTTTTTGTTTTTATTTATTAAAAAAATATGTAAGTAAAGTCTTAACAGAGAGCACTAAGTCCACATTTCTGTTTTCTAAAATGTGTGGTGGAAGCATGGTCTTTTCATTTTTATTTTCCCATATCTGGATTTTAGATTTAAAAATGTATTCCCACATATGAATTTTAGATTTTAATAAATGAAATAACACATCTGTGACAATTTTTTTTTTTTTTCCACTAAAAACCTGAAAGTCAAAAGCACACAGTGGAGGTAAAGTATAAAGTGGCCACAACTCAGGTAACTTATAGGCTCAGACCTCAAGTCAGTTTGTGTTCATCCTACATAACATTTAACAATTACCCCTCCTTCGGGTATTTTAGTTAGTATTTGTGTAGGTTGTAGTGGTTACAAACAATATACATATATATATATATATATTTAAAGATATTTTTTGGGCATTTTGCGCCTCTAATTGACAGGACAGTCAAGCCTGAAAGGGGGAGTGAGAGAGAGGAGACGACACGCAGCAAAGGGCCACAGGCTGGACCCGAACCCGGGCCGCCACGGCAACAGCCCTGCACATGGGGCGCCCGCTCCATCCACCAAGCCACCGACACCCCACAAACAATATTTTTTATGGTGTCAGTTAACATTATTTATTCTGTTATGGCTATTTGTATCCTATTTGCCGAATTAGCTAACATTCTACTGTTGCTAACGTTAGCTACATAATGTTAACGTTAGCTACCTAACGTTATTGCACATAAAAAGTAAAACGCTAGATGTCTAAAAGCAATTAACGTTTAGTTATCAATACCATACTATACTATATCAATACTGCAAAATGACAGACGCAAATTTTACATCAAAACCATATAACGTTAACAACTGGCGGAAATATTAAGGTAAGGTAATGTTGCCAACATGCTAACATTAATGCTAGCTGTCATCTATCTGTTAGCTAACTAGCTGATAGCCAGCTATATTGTTTTTATAGGCTATGCATTTTGCTGGCTCGCCAACCAGCCATAGTTAGCTAAGTTAATTCTGCTATAAATGCTGTCACAATACACTGCGGCTGTCGTAAGCGTTATGTCACCTGACAAAGACCAATTGGCATTTTTCATTATATTACCCTACAAAGCTAGCTAACATAACTTTAATTACAGTGAAATGTGAATTGCCCTTGTTATTTCTGTGCTTAATTGGATAGAGGCTAGAGGATTACAAGCAGTAACTTTAACAGTAGTTAATGGACACACTTTTTATTTCTTTTGTTTAGGCTAGCAAAGCTAAGTTAGTATAGTTGCTGGTACCTGTTGCCAGCTTGCTAGCTATACTGTATTATGCTAATTTGCTAGCAAGTTAGTGGCTAAAACAAAATTAATGAAGTGAGGTAACAATTGGCAAAATGGCATGACTAAAAAAAAACAAAAAAAAACTTTAACATTTTTATGACACAACACATGACACACTCATTACTTTTAGTTTAGTAAACATTAAAGAATAGTAGGTTTTTATCCAGTAATTTCACTTTGACTCATGTCAGGTTTGTATTGGACCCTCTGTAAGACTTGAATGTATCGTGCTCTTTCCAGGCCTGGCTGTTTTGGAGAACAAGTCGAAGTCGTAGGACCACAGTGTTTTCTCAGCAAGCTGGTGAGCGACTGGTCTCATTATCACTGTCTGGGCAGCACGTGCCTGGGACTTATCACCTAAAAGCTAGGAAACATGAGCTGTCAACAGACCATAGGTTTGCATTTAGTCATTCTTAGCCTGTAATTGGCACCACAAAGAGCTTGTAGAGAGATCACTAGTGTGACAGCAGCGAAAATTCTAACCGATAATCTCATTTTGGTATTATTAACAATGAAGAATTACATATAATCACGCTAAAGCAAGAGATTGCCTGACACTGTGTTAATAATGGTTCTGGATTAAACTGGTTACACACCCTAAATATTTCTGTCTGTGAGGAAGTAGGTTGAATTTCCTCTTATCTAAAAAAAAAAAGTAAATGTGTGTATTGTTACTTTTGTGGTTATTATGCAAAGTTCACTTTTTAACTATGGTTTGTGATCACTGTAGCAGGATAACCCAGCAGTAGGCATGCTGCTCACTGCTTACGTCAAGCGCGGTTGTAGTTTGCAGTGGATAGATCACATTAGAACTTCACTGCAATAGCTCAGTAAAGCCATGTTAAAACTAGAGTAATACAATCAATCAATCAGTCATCTCCTGACTTCACAGCACAGGAGAGCTCTGCTGGAATGCTGCTAAGCTGCAGATGTACCAGCCAAATTACTCCAGAGGGGAATTACCAGGCCATAAATCCAGACGTCAGGAGGATGGCTGTAGCCTATTTCACGGTAAAAAAAATCCATGCAACTCGTTTCCATTACCTTCATAAAGAATGTCTCACTGTGCAGGGCTAAAACTTATCACTGAGGACAGATCTAAACATGTTTGCATCCAAACACGGCCTCAAATCATGGGGACCTGAAACAAAACATCATGAGAATCTGCTGTAGTCATTCACCATGTCCTGACAGGTCCTTTGAAATGAATGATCTGTTACATGACAAACTGTGAGAGAAACTAATAATTATCTCCTGCTCATTCATAATCTTCTGTAAATCTGAGGCATGCTGCAGCCTGCAGGTTTTACCTTTCACTAGATATAAGCTTAGTTATCATTAAGAGATGTAAAAGGCTCATTCAAACTAAACATTTTCATTCTCAAGTTACCTGCGTTTAAAGATTCATAATCATTACATGTTTGTTATCTGATCTAATGGTTTTAGTAAAACACAGGATCCTTTCAACTATTTTATTTGTGCAATTCTCATGTAAGTAGAAGGCAAACAACAGACACACACTCTAGTCAACATGACACAGTAACCACTGGCATCAGATCGTTGGCAGGTACTGGGCTTCATTATTGCTAATTAAGATGTATAAATATGCTGTCTGGCACTTGACTTGTCGTTTGTACTGGGCCATTTTTTTCCCATCAAACTCAAAAAGTGCCAAGGTAGACAAGGTGAGGGCACGAGTGCTGGTAGTGATGCTGCAGTGTGTACTCTGTGGGCACATTTCAGCTCAGCTGGCATACATCTGACTGATGCCTTCGGGTGCCAGCAGCTAAACAAGCCCAGGTTTGAGGGGAGCGTGTTGTACATTTGGGCTGAGCTCAGCAAAGTCTGCCAATGTCTTTGAGTGTCTGGCTTCATGGTCTCTCATACAGAGCTCCTTGTTGAGCTGCGCTCTCTGGTCATCTTACAGATGATGGCAGTGGACAGTTTTACAGTAGGAGCCACAGCCAGGAGGATGTGACATCACCATACGCTGTACTAATAGAAAGTATTAACCTGTTACTGAAGTGACTCAGGATTCAGCCCACTTGTTGTTTTTGGGCTTAGGTAGACATTTCAGAAAATTAACATCAGTTTTGCCTGCCACCACCTTCTGTTCAGTTGGATGTCATTGGTGACATGTCATCTCAGTATTTTTAAGTTAAACAACTTATTGTAAAAGTATTACATTTGAGATGGAAAACCAAAATGTATTTATAAAAAGAGCTTTGTTTAATAGAGCTATGCTAAACCTCTTTGTATATTGATGCCACCAAATTGTGCTTAGAGAGAGCTAAATGCAAATTTTGAACATGAGCACCATGATCTCAAGTCAAACTTAGTAACACGCTAAGATCTGCCATCTATGAAGGGCAAGAGAGGCAAAAAAGCCAAACACTTTTAATTTATTTACATTTTTAATTTGTCATTTTATGTGGGTCTAAATGTCCATATCCACTGTCTGAGTATTAGTGAATTCAAGGCAAACCTTCAGCATCTCAGTTAGGATGTGTTGGGGCGCTCCTGTCTGCTTACAGAGATAAGTGACAGGTGTAATTTGTTATTTTAAAACAGTAACTGAGGCCAGTATGAGAGGTTTGATTTTTGTTGGATAGTTAACATGATTGTTGGCTGAGGACATAAAATAAGTATACAAGGGTGCTGAAACTGTCGTACAACATGAGACACTCTTTCTCACAGTGATCACAGACCTGGGATCCTTTTAGATAGTAATTGTCTCTTTCCATCTGAATACTTTGAGCACATTGCTTTAATTCTCCAGAGAAGTGCTTTTGATTAGTCCTTTTTAATGTTATTACCAATTATGACTGTTATCAGGTAGGCTTGCACAGCATTTTTACCCTGGTTAACATGCTGCATGAGGGGGCAGTTAGACAGATGTTGTTTTGTGACTCTTTCCCTGCCCATGCTCACCTAGATGAGCCAGGGACTGAAGCCAGTGGCCAAGGCCCACTTTATTTAACATTTTCCCTGCTTACCTCACTTGGGGAATGTTGTCAGATTCCATCGCAGATCTCCTGTGCATTTCTCATGGTAATAGTGCCTATGGTAGTAATTTGGAAATCATTAGATTTTGGTCACCACTAAAGCCATTATGCTGACCACTTGTAGTTTATGGAAAGAGGAATTGCCTCAAATTTGCTGTGCTTGTGGAGATGGAAATACCCCAGTCCCTGAAGGGGCACTGGGCGTAAATCATGCAGGAACCACCAGTGAAGACCCAACAGCGAAAGGGACTTAACAATATGTACCTCCTTTATTTGGATTATTACAGACAGTATTGGGAGGAACAAAATGTAAGGCTCTGTATACTCCTACCAAGGAAGATATGATTTTTGTCCTTTTGTGTGTTTGTTGTTAATTGCAGATTTGCAATATGTAGCAGTACTGTGTCTGTATAAACAAAACAGTGTAGTTCAAGCAGCTTCAACACTGACAACATCAGTGCTTCTCTACGTTTCTACCCTTTACTTTCTTCTTACTATGCATACCAGTTTGAATACCAGGCAGTCCCAGGTATGAATGTAAACATGTGCAACCTTTCCTCATCTTGGAGATACCACAGTGGGCATTTTTCTGCAAATAATGTTCTTGCAGCTTGTCTGCTTAGACAAATATAGATGTTGCTTTGTCCTCTCCCTATGCACAAGATTAGTGTGATTCCAATGCAGTATACTACCTTTAATTTCATTACATAGCCAGTGGGTGATAAGATTTATGCTATGGATTGTTCGGGATCTTCCAAATTCACAATACAACTGTGTATTTCTGCACATCATTTAGATTTTGGCTTGCATGTGGCTTGCATGTCTGTGAATCCCTGCTAATGTGACGAGCACATTACTGTAAATGAGGGTCACCGAACAAAGCCTGTTATTCCTCTGCGGTGACTAATTAAGAAAAAGAACAATTAGCCAATTGACCAATTAATAACAATCCTCTAATCTACAAAAAAGTGATCGGCAGGAAAGATCTATTGGTTTTTCTTCGCTGTGAAAAGAGAAGCTCCATGGGCGTTCTGCACCAGACGAGATTTAAAAGGTCTTTAATCTAATTAATCTGAGATAAATAATGGTTTATGCTATTACAAAATTGCTCATAGAGAGGATTACAATACCATAAAATACAAAGTAGTAAGTTTTAATGAAAGGAATTGAAATATCTTTCGCTCGCCTCATTCCCTCTCTGTCTTCTTCTTTTTCTCTTTTTTGTAATCTACATCTACAGTCCCATCAGCACAATTCCCAGTGATAACCATTTTCTATGTGAACATACCAGACATACAGCAATTTCACTTCCATTCACATTAATTCTCAATTAATATGTGCTTATTCACATATAAGTTAACTTACTGATGAGATAATATTATCCTTTGAAAATAAATGTAATTAAAAGTCAATGTCAGTACTCTATAGCCTGCTTTACCTGTATGCGAAAAATACTGTTCTATGTAACTTTCTCAACTGATGAATAAAATCCTTCAGTCTGTATATATATGTGTGCTTGTCACCAGCTTTACTAAGAAAAAAAAATCTAATTTTATTTTATATAAACCTTATGTTACAGAAAACCAACATGCCTGAGTTCATAATCCTCACTGTATGCCTTTAAGCGCACTAGTCATGGTTTGTTTTTCAAATATATGTTCTCTGCAAATAATTGTGAAGCACTTCTCCAAACATTTCAGAGTGTGTGACCAATACTGTGCTCTTGGCCATATGGACTATCATCATTAGGACTTTGCATGTGCTTTTTCCAGCCTCCAGTATGATGGAATGTCTCCACTGTTTTCAAAGTGTCACGTAGCCACATGAAGACCTATCAAGCCTTGGCTGCTGAGAAGCTTGCTAGCCTCTACGGACTTCTTTGTAGGGGGGTAAAATGCTTGCAATTTGCAATTGAGATGAGTTGTCAAGCTTTGGAGACATGCAGGTGGCTCAATTTGTCTCCCTGTTTTGATAAAGCTGAAGCAGGGAGTATTGGCAAAGTATCGGTAAAGCTCTACAAGTCTTTGTGAGTTCAGAGAGTGCTGCAATTAATTATGTCACCCAAGTTTTGACACTTGTAACATTATGCTGTCACTCCCTCAGAGAGATGACGTTGATGTCTTTATCCCTTGAACGTAATTGTTGGCTGTCTGTTACTCTTCATGCCAACAGCAAGATGGCCAGATATACTGGATAAAACTTGGATCAGGCATCCACTAAACAGTAGTTTAAAACACTGTGGAAACATCAAAACAAAGCACTTGACTTCTCTTAACTTGCAAGTGATGCGTCCATTTAAGAGTTGTAGAAGTCTGTGGAAAGACAAACAATAAGACATTAAAGAAATAATCCATGACATTTTTATATAAATAAATGTCCATTTTGGTGCTCTCTGACACGACTGCTTTAACAATCGTGAATCAGCTGCAGCATGAATTGGAGTTTTTTTTGCATAGAAAAACTTGTGGCACAAAAGGAAGAGATTTGATTTACTTCAGAGTAAGTTTCTTTGAGATGAATAGAAAAACAAAGGACAGTCAACCTACAGAAAGTGTATGTAACTGTAGGTCAGTGAAGATATATTTTGTTTGCATTATTTTAATGACGCACATTCTGAAAAATTGTGCTTTTGTTTGGACTGTATTTTGACATGACCAGCCAGAGGACGAAGAGATGGGTGTTGAGGAGACAGCCATCGTCGAGAAGTTGTTAGGCTAGGTGGTGGTTCGTCTGGGGGTACGAGTTTGGAACATGCAGTCCCCTCTCCTCGAGCCGTGAACCAGAACCAAGTGGAGTGAGGCTGGCGGGCCACAAGAGCTCCATTGTTCTTCACATTAATCAAACTGAGGAAGGGCAGGTAGCATTTCCCTAGCCCACCCCACATGCACACCCTGCCAACCTCCATGAATGGACTGCTTTTTTAGCTGGCAGCGATTGGCCATCGGAGCTCCGAGAGGATGTGTGTCTGTTTAATTAGTGTGATGAGCTCAGCGGAGTTTATGTGCAGTGTCGGACACCAGGTATTAACCCCTCGAGTTTGACCCTGCGAGGGGGGCGGCCGACCTCAATCTTGACATCTCTTTCTTTCCACTGTTCTCGCTTTCCTTCTCTTCATTAGAAAAAGACAGATTAGACAGGGGAAAGCAGGGTGGAAGAGGGGGAGACTGGTCTCAACCTCAGGCTCAATTTTTCACCAGCCTCTCTTTGTAGGCTTGCCCTCAGATGAAGAGAATAATTACTGCTATGATACTTCTAATGATGCTGTCATTAGGATGCTGAGTTGTGGTCTGCTGCAGTGCTAAAAGCTGCTCCCTCCCTCTCTGAACACATGGAGCTTTCCAGAATTAAAAAAAAGCATTTCACTCTAATGATATCACATGTGCAGATACAGACATATGTTTGGCTTTGGGATTTCTCTGACAGGTTGAAGTGCAACAGAAACTGTTGCCAGTGTGACTTAAATCATCTCAGAGTTTTTAAAATGAGCCCCCAGACAAAAGAATTATCTAGATAGTGAAAGACACGTTCAAAACCATAATCAGAGCTGTGGTCTCCTCCACTCTGTGCCATAAACAGTCATATAAATGACACATAGATCATTCACTGGCAGCTGCCTTACATACGCTTTGGATGAGAGAGTGCGACGTGTTAACATCACCCAGGGGCACTGTTTTCTAATTCATTTAACCACAGCAGTGTTTTCCTAACAGCTTCAGCTGGCAATTAAAAACCATGAAAAGATACGAAAACATTCTTACCATGCCAGACGCACTTTCCACAAAGGTAAAACAACCACTTCAGGCGCAATCAAAGCTTAGGATATCATCCTTTATCGGATTATGCACTTTATTAGTTCAGTGGAACAAACACAAGCACTTGAGGGGCATCTACTTTAGGATTATAATGCTCCTTCTGCTCACAGATGGTTAGTTTATGCAAGGGCAATTAATTAGTAAAACAGTTTTCTGTCTTTCTAATATTCTGGCTAATGGTCCGGAGAAAGTGACATGATCAGGAACGCACGTCCAGAAGTTAAAGGGCACTTGGAGGGCACTTCCTCTGATGAGTTATGGTAATGATTTAGGAAACTAGTTTGGATTAATTCCATAAATGGTTAATTTGTTAAACCATCTGGCAATCATTTAAAAGCTTTTAGCTCATGTGGCTCAGTCCAGCTAGGGATTTTTATGGGATTACAGCATAAGGACATTTTATAAGCACATTATGCAAGCAAGTGCAATACGTGTCAGAGTGAAAGGTGGGAAAAAAGTTATTTTTGTGAAGAGATTCTATGAACCCAGAGTAAAATAACTTTAAATATTTAAATATTTTTATTTGATAAATATAGCGTTTTTGCTTAATTTTTTATTCTACCAAAACAAGTAAGAACTGAATCCCGATTTTCTTTCAAAGAGTGAATCAGGCTCGCGGTTGTATTTATTAATATCACCCTTGCTACTAAGGGAGTGAGGAACAAAGAACTGGAGTCACAGCATGTCAGCTCTCTAAAAGGCAGTGTTTGCTGCACCCCCTCTGAAAACACTTTATTAATTGGATTTAGATATTTGTAAAATGATCTATTTAATGGGATTACCACTCGTATAATGATCTTATTTATGAGGGAAGCAATCCAAGCTTTGG
Organism: Epinephelus moara; assembly: GCF_006386435.1. NCBI lineage: Eukaryota > Metazoa > Chordata > Actinopteri > Perciformes > Serranidae > Epinephelus > Epinephelus moara. Next base: position 12,619,705 of record NC_065524.1, read on the forward strand.
GGCGGGCTGATAATGCATTTCCAGCTCTTTGGCAGTTAATGTTGTGTTACAAGGGAAGATAAAGTTGAAGTCCCATTGTAAATGAATAGGTAAGTTAGCCCAGTGAAATGGAGCTGGTATGGTGGCAGGTCAGACGGGCTTGAGTGGCCGCACTCGCATTCCAGAGGCCTGTCTGGACTGTAGGCTCAGACCTGCTGAACTCCTTACAAGTTCAAGGCAGACGTAAAGAGGGAAGGAGGAGGGGACGGAGAGAGATAGAGTCCCCCCACCTCAGCAGCATAATGGCTCTTTCTTACATCTTTATCCATCCCAATATCTCGCTGAAGCTTTCACAGACCCTGTTTCCACTTAAATGCCTGGAGGTAATGTCCTACCTTTTCCTCTTCTCTCCTCTTCTCTCCAGGAAAATTGATTTAATCTTGTCAACAACAGTATTGGTATCAGAAAAGTATGAGGAACCGGGAAGAACAAAATGTATATACATATACGTTGGGTAAAATAACACAAAGAATATTTGCAGTTATTTATTGTAGCTCTTTAAATGAATGTTTCATGTTTGCCAAGACATTTAAGCTGTTGGATGTTTTCCCTCATGGAGGTTTTAGCTTCGTTTTGTATCTTTTGCGTTTAGTGTTGAGCCACTAATGCAAAAATAAAAAAAAGTATATATGTAAATGCACTTCTTTTCTGCAGAGCACACACACTTTAAAACATTACCATTTCAATATAACATTTGATTTATATGTGTTTAAAAAAATAGGTTATAATCTTTTACTTTAAAAGGATGTATTCTCAAATGAGATTATGCTAATAGACTGTAATTTGCATAAAACGGGTGGAAATGTTAAACCAGATTAAAAATTCTGAATATTTAAGAGTTTTATCCATGCTGTTAGTCAACAAATATATTCATTCTCCCGCAGAATATTAGAGCCTAAATGTGACATTGTGGAAAAACACAAACTGTGTTGCAGTAGCAGTGATCCCCCCCCAATGAGTTGGCTTACTTGTTTATTACTAAATATTTACAATATATAGGAACATTACTTGTGAAGTAAACTATGTTTTTTTTTATTTCTCCCATTTGTGCTGCTCAGCCCAGTGAGGTTTTAGGGTCTTTTGAGCATTAGTCTCAGGTGAGGGCTAAGACACAATGTGAGGCCTGCCACAAAGAGCACCCTCACAATCCTCCATTCAAGACATTAATCTGCAAACAAGTGTTTTTTTGTGTCTCTGAGTCTTAATTTCATCGCCATCAATTTAGTACATAGATTGAAAGTGATTCAAGTTGTGCTCTCAAATTCCTTCACGTCACAGCCCCCCAGCTTCTACCTCATCCCCTCTCCTCAACCTGCAGCCCCCGCAGTGGGTCAGCTGGCAGGTTTCTTTCTTTTTTTTTTTTACTGTAAACAGATGAAAAATTACAACCCCTACTTCCATACTGTGAATCAGTAAATGACCAAACAAATGTGCCAGCCTACTGTATAATTAATGCAACCCTGTGTGCTATATACAGCTTTGAGTATGTTATCTAAAAATATATTTTTTCCTTTACAGTGAAATTATCAAAATAATAAGAAATAAATTAAATGTGTGATCCAAAGCATAAAATTAGAAACGTTTACTAATTACAATATTGTACGAAAAGGAACCAGTAATGGTATGAAATAACATTAGGCTGTACTTTTATTACAAAAATAATACAAATATATTATATTTTTTAGTCAGTAGCACATTTTCTTAAAATATAGAAAATATGCTAAAATTTAACAACCAGTGGTTTTCATTTATTCTTAAAACATACTAAGCATCTATTTTGTTTGCAAAATAATGTATCTTTATTGAAAATATTATTTTTTTAAGTAAAACAAATTTAAAATGTTGTTTTTTTAAAATATGATATGCAAAACATGTATTAAACACCCCCCCCCCCAACCAACACACACACACACACACACACACACACACACACACACACACACACTCTCATTGCCATTGTCAGTACTGTACCTGTGAAAACTTATTTCCTTCCCTTTGAAACAATCTAATCTGGGAAATTAAAAAGGAGAGCGAGACGGTCTGTTAATTCAAATAAAATCCATCCACTAAGAAGCTATTAATTGGTCATATAAAATATTCAGCATTCCTCTCAGCCCATTTTAATGGCATATTGAAAATTAATAGTTTGCCATTTTGGAATTAATGGACTATTGCTCAGGTTTCTTGTTAATATTAGTACAGTATATTGCCCTAAGAACATCATATTAACAGAACAAGCGAGAGATCAACAACAATTCAGGTTGGATGATTTTTAAGATGATCACGAGGAACCCTGCTATATGTTCACAGATAAAAACCTGTGCTCTTTTAAGACGGGCAACTACAGATAGATCACATTGAGGATCTGATGTATTTATTTGTAACATTTAAAAGATAGATGCACATTTCTGTTTTTTGTCTCATTTGTTTCACTTATCCTACGACACATGCAGTTATGGAAAAATAGAGTCGTAAACAGTTGATAACCTTAACTGACTTGTGTGAGCCCACCCCTGCAGTGAATCAGATGTGTAACAGCACCACAGCAGTGATGTTTATATGTATGCATCCTGCGTCCCTGACAGATTAAAATCTTAGATGCTACATTGTGAACCTTAAAACTGTGTTGAAATCATTGGCATCGAGTGACTTGACTTATTTTGACAGTATTTCTCATGTCACAGATACCACTTAGAGTGAAATTTGTGTTCTTGGTGTTATTATTAAAATGTCCATGATGTGTCTATCTGCTCCGAAGCTCTACATAGATCTGACACCTGTCTGCTGGCCGTCACCCCCGGCTCTAGGCTCTCCTCTGTGCAGCAGTGTTGGCGGGGGGACTGCCGGTTGACAATAACCTTATATATTTAGATTCATTTATGTACCCGAATTCACATGTATGTAGGATATTACTACAGACATTCCTGTTTTCTTGAGTTGCAATGTATTTTGTGACAGCAGACACTGTATTCATATCCATGATGACCTGAAGATGCTTCACTGTGGGGGACACACTGTATTTTCCACCCTGATAATGCTACATTGTGATAATGTGTCACTGATCAATACTGTATTACTCATGTCGATGATGACCTGGTGATGCTTAGCCCTCTGTTCAGGGGATGCGCCATGTGTTGAAAAAAGATTATCACCAGCTTCCACCATTTTCCTAGTGTAAATATTGCGTATCTCGCACAAGATGAGGAGATCCTGTTTTATTTAGTCTCAATAAGTAAAAGGAAAAAAAAGAGAAAAAGCATATTTCTTAAAAGTTTGAACCATTACATTTTTACAGTAGCTTATTTAAATTACAATCATATTTGATTTAGGCATATGTGATAGTGGGAAGATGACTTATGTGCTCACTATACTCAACTCCAGATGTGACATTATAGTGTTTTATACAAAGACAGTATATCAACATACATATACAGTCTGTGGTTTTGTAAATCTTATTAGCACAGTGTAAAGTTTTCAGATTTGGGATTCCATATGTAATTTTAAAATACATTGTCAACATACATGAATACAGCCATAATTATAATCATATAACATCAAATACGAGTTTCACACTATAATTAAAAAGAATAAACAAACACTGAATTTCCCTGGCACCCACTCAAATGACCAGCTGTGTGTCCCAAGGTCCCACTACATTGAAAACCTATCAACATCACTGCCGCAGCCCTTGTTTGTCATGTACAGCACACTGCCCCTTGTGGTGTAGCACAAACTGAGATTGAGATTGTGACTTGGCAGCAAGATCCTCTCTTTGCCCCGAGGCTTACACATTTGTACTCTCATTTATTTATTGGTTTATTTGAATAGCTCTGCTATTGTAAACTTTGGATACGTTCTTATTTTCATTTTGTCTCACTATAATACAGTCCAGAGTGATATTTCTTCCATCTGGCAACAGCCCTTTCTGTTACAGCTTTTCAGCATTATGGCTCGGAGTAAAAAATTATCATTACAATATGTTATGCAAAAGAATCCTTCTCATAATAGCTGGGTCAAGAAGACCCTGTATTAGATTAGTGTGAAAACTTGACATCCCTCTTCCGCCTCATTGTAAATTTGTGAGGCTTTAATCGACTGCAGATGTCTGTGTGTCCTTTCTTCTTATCAAGGAGTTATTACTTTCTAAATAATTGCTCTTACTCTTAATGTATATGTGAACCCTGCCTATTTGACCTGTGCTCAATTTCTTTAATTGAAGCAAACATATTAGACATATTTGCTATATTATGTGTGTTTTGAAGTTCCAATTTTGTTGATATAGATTTATGAAGTGTTGGCGACTGAGGTCACTGCCCTATTAGAGATTTATGAAATGCCCATGAGGCACCATTATTCAAGCCCAATAAATCATGCCAACCACTTTTATTATGGTATAATGTGCCATAAGCCTGATCAAATGCATCTCTTGGCTCCAAGTCAGAACGATATGCAGTTTTTTCAATTTAAGATGATTCAGGTCATCTGCTTGGAAGCCATCACTGCATTTGTCTGAGCAGTCATCATGAAATCCACTTTGGGTTTGGGTCATTTAATCACAAAGCATTTACGTTTCTGAATCTTTTATACTGACTATGGTGGTAGCCATCTGAGAAGTACCTAATGATACAGCCACTGTGAACATTAAAGCCCCTTAAGCCTTTTTATTTCAAATGCTGCTGCATAAGAACTGAATCAAGGCAAAGTAGAGCGTTGTCCAAACATCCTGTTGGCAGTTTTCCTGAAGTCTACTGAGTGAGAATATCACAATCTACACAATTGTTGTAGAGTCTTCACATAAAAAATAAAGGTAGTGCTGGTAAAGTGACTCTGAGTAAGGCATGTGTCTCAACAGGGTTCATGTTATAATCTTAAGGTTAACGGGGGTTGTAAATGTGAGGTATAAGGGATGTGGATCGGTTTTTTATCACTTGCACAGACTTATAATGTAGGTTTCTTTCATTGGTAGCGGTGGGCGTAAGTGTTGTGTTCTGGTGGGCAGAGACAGTTAATGTCCCAGATCTACAGTATGAATAAAGTCATATTGTGAAGTGTGTGGGCTGATATGCTTGGCAGTCAACCCTGACAAGTAGATTAGCTCTTACTGGGCCACCTCTGAATGGCATGCACACGACTCAAGCGTTTCCAGTCACAACGCTACATATCAAACATCTAACGCCCAGCAACACAGATGAAAGCACATCAAAACATGAAAAAAAAAAACCTGCTGTATGTTATGTGGCTTCTCCACAGCTGCAATGGTTAACAGGAGTCAAAAATTGGCATGTCTAAAAAGTGGGATAATGATTATAAATGTGACAGGCTGAAAAGTAATTACAATTGTCTCACTGTGTTTTCCAATAATGCCTCTAACATTTCTATAAAACTCATTTAAATCTTCCACAAGTCCAAAATTCAGTCTTGCTCTAAAGCCATTTGGCACATTTTTCTTCAGTTTACATTTAGAGAGGATTAGCTGAAGAGCTGAAAATAATCATGCCAGATGTCTGCTACAGCGAGAAAGCTGCCTCCCCGGTGGGCATTTGATTTTATTGAGTTTTTATCAATCTTAAGTGAATACACTCTGGGATCCTCGTAATGCACGGCCTCATGTTGTGAAGTCATGTACACAAACTGAATATCATGTCACATTTTTACAATAACAGTAAAAAAAAAACAAAAAAACACGCCCTTTGCTCATGTGAACGTGTGAGGAGGAGTTCAAACAGTCAGCAACAGTCTGTTTATAGCCAAGTTAAACAGACAACACATAGCTTAACTGGGCAGACTGGTGGAACAAACAGCATTATAAATAAGCCAAATTCAATGACAGGTTTAAACGCTAAACCACATCTGTACACTTTATAAAAGCCATGGTAAATGTCACTGTCTTTAAAACGTGTCTGAAAATTTAGCTGTCAGTCACACTGACTTATTAAAGTTCCTGAGATGATGAGCAAATGGAATTAAGGATTATGAGAATTTTGGGATTTCTCCATTTCTGGTGTTGTGTGGATGAGACAATGGAAATAATCAATGATTAAAGAATAGATAGAGAAATAGAAATAACAGCAGGCCAGCGTCATTTGCCGTGGCCTGTCCTACATATTTCATGGTCCTCCTTTGAGACTGGGGCAGTGTTTGTTGGATTTGTTTTTTAGCTTTAATGAGCTCCACTGGAATGCAGTGTCTCCCACATGTCTTGCGGAGGGCGGGGCCATCTTATTGCTGCCACATGTTGGGCTCCTAGTGACTCTTCCAGGCTTGTGTGGTCAGCCAGTTCAAAGAGCCCAGGCTCATTTGTTATACAACTTTATGTAACAACGAGCCGATGCTTCAGCGTGTCTGAAGAGGCAACAAAGGAATGCCGCCATTCTTTCTTTGTCCTAACTGGCTCTGCCCAGAGAGACTTTCAGATCATCTGTTTCTCTAATTAGCATGTTTGCTGGACAATATGGGGTATTGTACTTCAACATGGTGCAGAAATCCTTTATTTGAGTCCGTTCAGTGTTTGAACTCTGACAGTAATGTTTGTTGGATGGTTATGGTGCACGGTAGTAGTTGATCACTGTCATTGCTAGAGTGGTGCGCCGTGCCACATATGGCAACAATCTGACATGGTAATCCAGTCTTGAGGTTATGAGTGACTAGGTGTGGGCTCCCTGGATCAGACTGACTTCATCAATTCTTCTGTTAGCCATTTCTGTGCAGGAGTCAGCGGCAGAGCCCCTGCTGGTGGTTGACAGGACATCTCAGCAGAAGCACAGACTTGGGCCCCACTAAATTCCCCTCATGCAGTTTTTATGTAGTTTAAAGTAACATTTTCACTTGTTATGAGAAAGAGAAGAATGATGGAGGTAAGCTACATGTCAATTTAGGTTCCTGCTCTAGTCGTGCAGCACTGACTACTGCCCCAAACTGGCTATCAACTACTTTGTTTTAAATCCCCCACTTATACCCTAATCAAACTCATGTTCATTTGTTAAAGTGGACCAAATTACAGAGGGCCTTGACCACCCTGTGCCACACACTTACTGCAAATAACCTGTTTTTCCCTTTTCACACATCAATTCCCCAGGGATGTTTTCAGCTTCACTAGACTTGTGAGTCTTCAGGGACCAGGTCCACTGCATGTGCTGGCTGGTAGGCCATTTGCAATAATCTCCTTTTTACCGTTTAGAGGCTAATTATGTAACATTACACCTGCCTCCCTGAGCCTTGGCTCTGGCATAGTGCAGAATGAGTTGCTTTTTTCCCCCCACCACTCATAGGGGTGGTTAGAGTTTCTTAATGAGATTAGCCCAAAGCTGAAATCTGCTTTGTGTCCCTTGCTATATGGCGAGATACTGGATCAGCGGAATCAAAGCTAAGAGGGGGAATCATTGGAAGATGCAGGCAGCCGACCTCGTTTTTGTCTCCCCACCAACCCCCCTGCGTGTGACTTGGACAGGATTCGTCGCTATCACACATGACATTGTGTGCGAGCTTTGCATAGGAAATATCTTTGTCTCACTGTGATGTTTGCTTGCTTCGATGTTTTCGTGCTTTTCCTTTATCTTGCTGTCCAGTTTATATTTGCTGTTGGATCAAACTTCTCAATAGTCATTGTCAGAATCGAGGACAGATGGGTTGAATATTGAACAAAATAAAAGAAGAGCTTTTCCACCAGTCTGGGATATAAACTTGTCTAGCTGTGGTTGCTGTACTACTGTCTTTTTGCCTTTATTAACTCAAAATGTCTTGTATTTAACCACAACTTCTAGGGCCGAGCCTAAACTCTTTTTTGTCAGTAACACCATAATGTGCAAGACAGATCTATATAAAGACAGAACCACACCACCCACGACAGCCCATCTACAATGGGAGCCTTTCTTCTTCTAATTTATTGGGACCCTAATGTCCTTGTGACTTTCAACTCAGACAAAAGATGAAAAAACAACAATGGAGCTCGCACAGAATAACACACGTCCACACACTCACGCATGCATGTACTGTACACACGCACACACACGCGCACAATCTTACATGCACAGCGATATATGCAAGCACACAAAACAACTCCAGCTGAGAATTCCCAGAGTGAAAGCAAATTCTCACTGAATGCTGCGAGAGATAACATGTAAATATTTTGCCCACTTGCTCCGAATATGATGTTGATTAAGAGAGTAAAGGTTAAGGTTAGGGAAGGGGCAAGGATTAGTAGTATGGGCTGCGTCTAGGGTTACCATAACAGCCTGGCTGCTGGGACTAGTAATAACAACAGAAGTAATAATAATCACAGACTAATTGATTGAACCCCGTGGCTTCCTTGCAAGAGTCATATTTGTAAAGCTTAAACCCTCCTTTATAGCAGCTAAAATAATGCATCAGTTGCCAGTATTGCTTTCAAGTGTGTCTCATTTATTTTTTTAAGAACCACTTTTTCTCAATCATAGAATAAAATCCATCAAAATATGTTTTTTTTAATGCTTTACGTATGAATTTTCTCCTCACCATCATTATATTTACCTATCTATAATTTTGATACGGAGCATTCTGGTTTCTCTCTATGAGATCCTATCATTGCATTGTAGTTTGTTGAATTTACAAAGAAGCCTAGAAGCCCTGAAGCTATATACTGCTACAGAGAGCTATTTGCTCTGCGTCAGCGGAGTATCCTGTCATGGAGAGAAAATCCCGTTTGAAGTATGGCCCCCGTCTTTCACACTGACGATAATGCTCCTGGCTTTATCATGTCCTCCGTGCAAAGCCCATGTCTTCTCTTTTGTCCGGCTCCCTCTCCCCCACTCCTGCACACCCCCTGGCTTTCCTCTTTTGTGTCACTCTCTGTCACATTGCTACCCGTTCACAGTGAGGAGAAGCGGTCCAAACCTTATCCCCCCTGAGGCATGCTGGGAAGTGTAGTCAGAGTCTGGGGATTGTTGGTTCAGTTTTGGGGACTTTGCTGATATCAGCACCTTGAAACTGATCAATGCTCTGATGCAGTTTACATTTCATCTGAAAGTAAATTACTGTGGCTAAATTTGCAATGTGTTTTAAAGTAAACGCCTCATGAAATTTACATAGCCCATCCTTTGCTGTAAACACACTGTTATAGATATTGAATAAAAATGCGTCTTTTGATTTTATTTATAAGGTTTTATGGCTGAATAAATTCTAAGGTAAATACTTAGCATTTTAAATTAGATACATTATTAGTATTCATTCTGCTCTAGCTAAATCCACTGCTTAAATGCAAATGCACTGCAGTCTTTTCCATCCATGGCTTTGTTGGCCTCTCAGAAACCTTAAGCCGGTATCTTAAATAGGGGCCTCTCATGGCATATGCATGTGCAGTATCTTATCTGGTGAATATCACAATCATTCTCTAGGACATCAAATATTTAAACAGGCCAAACAAACAAGAGACAGGAGGGAGGGCATGGAAACAAGCCTTTTGTGGGCCCTGTGTGAAAACAATAAATGTGCTACCAGCCCTCAATATTTTCATATTCAATGACTCTGTATGATCCATATGATCCCAACATAAAGAGGGTCTGTGAACCCTCTCTCTTAAACTGTAGCAGGCATATATTACCAGGCTTAGAGCTTGGCAAGCTCCGTATCCCAAAATAGATTTCAACAATACTCTATGAGGATGCATTAAATAAATCTCTGCTCAGCTAATCCGTGGAACAGTTCACATTTTCGAGAGAGACACTCCGGTAGGACAAAAGCGCTGCTCTGCTCGCCGCGCCTTCATCTAGGGACAGACACACATAAAGAGAGATATTTAGAGAGAGGGGAGGGGATTCGGGGGGTAAGAAATCCTCCACTAATGTGACAGAGAATTCTCCAAAAAAAAAAAATCATCATTGTGTGCTCTTGCACTGCAAAGCAGATTCTGTATCACTCTATATTTTCTCTTTTTTCTCCAGCAAGTGCAATAACTTAATCTTAAAGGCAAAACGTGGACATGAGGGCCATTTCGAAACATGTTGTAGATAAATGTTAATCACATTAGCATTTCCCAGACTTCCGTAAATCTCCATAAATAGCATGCTGAGGTTGATCCCTCTTTTTTGCCCATTGAGGCAAAATTACAGTTGATGAATTGCTTTTGCCATGCATGTAGGCTAATGAAAGCTTTGCTCCTGGGCCTTCCTTAACAAAGGCTCATAATTTTTCCACTTTCCACTAAAATAAGAACCTGTTCCACTTTTAATTAATAGTTTTACCCTCTCCTATTCAGGAGTGTATGCATAGTTTCAAATTAATTTTTTAGGTGAGGCTTGGTTATTAATACTGAAGAAACAAGCCCTTTTGTGTTAAAGTAACAGGGAGGTAATGTTAGCCTGCAGGTCTATAAAGAATTTCCGCTCATGTCACCTAACTGCTTAACACAACTCATGACTCTGCTCCGAGACTGAAACATTTCATGACAGGTGGCCATTTAATTCACTTGAAGTCACCACTTGCACATTTGTTCGACGAGCTGCAGTGGGATTGAAGATACAGCTACTTACATAGGCACTTGGTGATTAACCTGTCCTGATTTTATGTTCATGTAAACTAGAGCCACAAGCAATGCTGAAAGAATATGAAAGCAGGAATCACTCACACTGGTTTTAAATCTGCATCAGGTGCATTTCTGGTTGGTGCACAGACTCATAGAAGTGCAACCTTCTTTTTAATTGCTATCAACAATTATAAATGACTTTTATATTGTTTATATGTTGCTTCAGAATGAGTTACCTCTGTTAATGGAAGTATTAGCTTAATAAGCAGCAATTAGCATGCATTAGGGTGCATGCCACACATAATGAGTACTTGGGTATGATTACTCAGACAGCTTGATGTTTGAGAGAGCAAATAGCCTCATCTAGCCATATGTGGTTATGGGACACTCACTATCCCACGACAGATCTAAGTGAGGCAGTTTAGACATTGAACTCCGACAGTATCCTCTCACAGCAGTAATTTATCATTACTGTCATGATTGCATGTCTCCTGCAACATATTTCTTTATATTATGAAGATATCTTGAAATATTGTGACATTCTGTCGCCCCTCCGCTTTTAACTGCTTGTCTAAGTTGCCAAACAGCAATCCTGTCATTGTGTTTAAATCATTTCATGTCATAATATTTAGAATAGCTCCCTTTGCACAAAAGAATATCTGCAGCTTTTGTGTGTCCCTTGATAATGACAGCAAATAGCACTTGTATTCTTTACTGCTGATAAGAAAGCAAAAAGCAATAGAGAAGATTTTCTGGTGTGAATCCATTCCGTCTTTGTACCTGTGGCTTAAGCTCAAAGGTGGGCGATCCATATGGCAATTTTGTATTTGTATTTCCAGGCTGTCACAAAGAATCGGCCCTGACATAGAGCAGATGCAGCAAACCGAAGCAGTAGCTGCAGTTAAGCACTGTGGGTGATTTCATACCAATTAGTGCAAATCATGGAGTACTTAAGATTATTGCCCATTGAGTTTAACAACACTTCCTCCTGTGAAACTGACCCCTCTTGAGTTTATTTTTCCCCATAGATTTCGGACTGCTTTGCAGAACGTAAAAGTAATTTATCCAGGCTGGGACTTTTCATTTCACCAGCTTGAGGTTTTTTAAATATGGCCTCCGGTGACAAATCTGGGTTCCATCTAAGGTCAGGCCGGTCCCCCTCATTTGTAGTAAGGGAAGGGGTGGCTGGGCTGGGGACAAACTAACAGCCCCTTTCTGCTGCCCCCTCATCTCGGGGCTTTAGCTGAACTGCTCTGGCATGAAGTAGAAGCTGCCGTCTCCATGGTGACAAGTCACTTCAGCTCCACCAGCTTTACCCAGCACGATCAGGCTGTGAATTGACTGGCTTTAAAAAAAAAACAAAACATTGAGAGAAAATATACCGTTTCATTCCTCTCCCCATTATGTCGGCTGGTGAAAAACAGCCCTAATATGGTGCATTGGCTGCTAACACGAATAATGGCTGGAGAATATGCGCTGAATAGCTGTTCGGCTGGTGAAAAGCTAATGGAGGGAGTCTTTGGCAGTGTGTGTCTCATTGAGGAGAGAGAGAGAGAGAGAGGCGGTCCCAGAGGTATGGATGGGGCTGCTGTGATAGTTGTGAACTCTCCCAGTGTTTATGTGTCAGCCAACAGCCTCCGGAAGGAGACTGGAGACATTCTCCACACCGTCTTGCAGACAAGAACTGGTCCCTTCAATTAAATGAGTTAATTTGAAACCATAAGCTTGTCCTTAATTAAGAAGAGCTTAGACATCTCCTGAAATGAAATATCTGAAATGAGCTATATTGACGACATACTATTCCCTTTGTTCAGATGTTGGGTTCCCCATCCTCCTCCATTAGTCAAGACTGTCCATATGCAGAGCTCGGTTCATGCAAGACATAGATAAATGCCAAAGAGAGCCATAACCTCAGCAAAATGTGTATCATTTTGAAGGAAGTTTCAATTTCAAAGTAGATCCATTGTGGACTCCCACCACGTCTTCTCTCACACCATATTCCCCGTCTGCCTGACTCTGTGCATCCCTGGTGCCAGAGAGAGGAGGATGAGAGAGGAGGAGAGGGAGAGAGGGAGAGAGATTGTGGCATTAAGTAAATAATTTGTATGATAATTCATTACAGCGCAGTCTTTTTCAACTTTAATTGGTCTAAATGAAGAGACATTTCACACCATTTAGATAAAAAAGAAAAAGGAGGCCAGCATAATGAAAAGGGGCCTGCCTATCGGACTTCAGAGGTTTGCTCTAAATGAAAATGTAATTGCAGGCGGAATGGTACAAGAGGAGAGACCCGCGCTGCAGATCCGGGGGTATCTTCAGACAGCCGAGCAAAAGCTAATGACTGAGCAATTTGGAACATTTACTCACCCCAAAGACTCTCATTAAGTCAATCACAGGCTTAGCCGAGACCCACTCGCAGCGTCGGAGCCGGCCCCGCATTTATTCCAACATCAATCAGGAGGGGCCGGCTTCTTCTTCTTTCAGAAGCCATGAAAAACGCCCAAGTAATTTATTCGGGATCTTTGAGAGGATAATGGCCAATTATTTGTTTATAACACTGGTTAAATTTTCATTAGGCAGATTAATGGAATATCATGTACTGTCAACACTGGACTGAGGGGTGGTGTGTCAGAGATAAACGGCCAAACAGATGATGTCGCTCTGTTAGTAAATTGGTTTTTCTGCAGCCCTTTTCCTCCATATGAAAATTTAAAGGTGGACAAGGCACTGGGGGTTGAAGCTGTCTCCAACAGGAGTGGAGGCTGAGAGAGGCAGAGGGGAGGACGCTGTGATGAACTTCATCCAGCTGCAGGTTTTTTTGTTCTTAGTGTTTGGCTGCAATGTAAAATTTCAGCATCAGCCTGTTTAAATGTTAAATATTCTACAAAGTTTGACTGTGTGCAGGCTCTCCGCGTATCTATTCACATTCACTTCCTCCCGACCCTCAAATTACCTATTCTATCAATCATGCACAATCCATAGCCAATCTCTGGGAACCATATTTCATACAGGCACTATTTGAAATGATAATTCTGGTGAGTTTTTAGAAGCTAACTTTTTTAATGAACAGAAAGAGCTACTTTTGGCAGTGACTGTGGGTGATAGCTTAATCTGACATTATGCAGGCGACACAAGATACCTGTAAGTGACAGTTAAGAGTGAAATGACAACTACAAGGCAGGCAGGCTGGTGATTTGCTGACCCCATATGATGTTTAAAGTTGATATAAAGCAGTTTGAACCCTGAGTTGTGCTTTCACAAGCCCCCACCTGAAAGTGGTCCGGGAATTGTCATTTTGAGCGTTGCATATTTGGGCTTCAAATAACCTCCCTTTTCCCCCAAACGCTGGGTTTTGAGAATCGAGATAAAATATGGCATATCAAATCTTAATATGCACGCTTCACCCACTAGTGTGCAAATGATGCATCGCGGGTTCACATTCCCAGATTTATGAAACCAGAATTTTAATGACTGTTTTTTTTCCCCCCTGACTTGTAGTTTAGGAGACTGAATTTTTTGTGAAAGCCTTTGGTGACTCTCTAAAAATGCATGTTGTACTGTAAAGCTTTAACAGCTTGGATCTCATGAATCTGTTAGATCTGTTATACCCACATTACATTATGATTACATACATTTCAAAGAATTTAGCCATCATTTTTCTCCATAAACCTTTGTGTCCTGGATGTAGGTTAATTTGGACCCCTGGATCGCAATCTGCCAACCTTAGGGCACCCAAAGTGCCTACTAGCTCCCCTATCAAAACAATCATCAGCTGAAGGAGGTTATCGTTGGGCTGGGCTATCTGTCACCCGGCCACCGGCAGCCAGCGGGACACAAGGGCCATTTAATTAGGCCTACTGCTCCTCTCTGGTGTGAAAGACTCTCAGGCCCCTTTGATTCCCCGCTGCTCTCCCAGCAGGAAGTGGTTGGTGATAATTGACACAGGATTTCCTTGTTAACCAGCGGCAGACTCTGTGGATTAAAGTGACAGAGATCTCCAGAAGAAAGTGGGGAGTAGATAAGGGGGAGGGGAGGAGGTGCAGTGGGGGGAGTGGTGGGGGCAGCAGCTATTTACCGCTCTTGAGAAACCAGGGAGGAAATAGCAATATCAGACTGGTGCGCGGTCCTGCCGCGAGATGTAGCTCCCACTTATCTTAGCCATTTCAGCTTGGCTGATCAAAGATTGGCTTTCCTTAAAATAACCTGGGCCCAAGGTTGAGTACATGCTTCCACGCCACGGGTTTTTTTGGCAAATTATCAGTCTTTTCCAATCCCCCCCTATAAAGCTGCATGGCTGTTTGTGGAGGACTAGAGAGATAATCTCATTTCATTTGTACAATTATACACTATCATGGAATAAAAGCATATTTGCAAATGACGTAATTTCCCGCTTTGTACCAACTGGGTCACAAGCCTTGACAAAAGCATTATCATGCAGACAGGAGAGGTACCCAGTCGGCTGTAGGGCAAAGATGGAGCTTTCAGAGGATGTAATCCACTTTATTTATTTCTAGATTTCCTTTCTGCTCATCCAACAACTACACAGCTTACCAACAGACATTTTACAAGTGCTCATTGGAAGGTTTTAACAGCTCTTTTAGAGATAAAAGAAGAAGGAGCTACTGTACTTTTCACTTTCCAAGAGTCTTCACCGGCTTGCCTCACCATTGTATCTAACATAGGACAATATAACTTTACTCACAACATACACAGTAGTGATGGCTTCTGCCTAGACTTTTTATAGTCATACAGTTTGTAAACTTTGTAACCATAACTCGTCACTGGAAATAGCTTTTCATAAATTCAGCTTTCTAGTCATTCTGGTAAGACCTAATAAATAAAGCTGCAGGTACAGGGGTGCATGACATATTTACTCATACACCTGACAAGACACTTCACTCCTTAAATACCCAAGCTGCCCAGAATGACCCAAACGTGGTATAAAACGCTGTCTGGTCACTTTCAAGTGCTTACTGATAACTGAATGGGGTGATGGCAAGCTTCCAGCGGTAGGACTGGGTCAAAACCAGGTCCATCATATAAATCAAAAGAGAAATTCCATTCTCTCTTATCCCCCAGCCAATACATGCATGCAGCTGTGGATATGTGAGAGGAAGAAAAAAGGAAGCTGTTGCTTTATTACAGCAATAATGCCTGAGAGTGATACTCACTGTGATTATGTCAGATGATGATGGTGATGTTTTGAGTGCTTTTAGCATCACTAACATACCCAAATCATGTAGAAATTTATTTCAGCGAGCAAAGCTTTTATAAGACCTCTAAACACACATATGCTGCACTGGTATATTTTAAAGGCAATAACCTTAAGGACGACAAATGTGAACATATCTTAAAAGCTTAAACCACAAGGTAGCCTCAACAGCTAATGAATTAAACATGACTTGGCTTGATTAAAGGCCTCATAAATCTTGTTGGACTGTCTGTCTGACCAATCAGTAGCAGTAAGTGGTCTAAAGTCAAAGAACTAAGGCTGCAACCAAGTTAAAGCTTTTATGTTTGCATACTGTAAAATTTTATATAAGTTTTTCCAAAAATGTATCATAAGGTTATCCACTCTCTTCTGTGATTCAAAACACAGTAACACATAGAAATGTGGCTATAGTATTAAAACAGGGCATGAGGGTTAGAATAAACTCTGTATCAGCTGTGTGTGAATCTCAGCTTGTAGTTATTTTTGGAACCATTACCTTGTGAGTTGCAGTGTGAACCCTGTGTTCATGTAAACAAAGCAGAGTGATACTGGTCAAGAAGTTGGTTTGTATTGCTTATCTTAATGTCTAAGGCTTGAGGTTTACCTAAAACGTAATAAGTGCCTGTAGCATGCAGATCTTTGTTTAACAAGGTCAGTTTTGCTGCTTCCTCCCTTACCATTCTTCCTTTGCATTATTTAAAATGGATTTAATGACAACATCTGTACCGTGCTTTGTAGACAAGAGAGTAACCAGACAATTGCTGACTTCGGCCCCAAGTGAGTCCTCAGTCCCTATAGCTGCTTTCCTATAAACCCAATCGCCAGAATCAGTGTTGGCCTTGTACATTTCTGCAAACCACTGAGATGTAACATTTGTATATTATTATGGTAGGTATGTTTAAACTTGACATTTCTTTATGTTTCAGCAACGCAGTGATTTTATGTTGGCACAAAAACCACAATGTCAATGTCTCACCAAAAAACAACCATTTTTTCATGTGTTGGTGTCGAACAGTGGTCTGCAGCTTGGCAGTCGTCTGACCTTGGTCACATGCCATCCACTATCCCCTCCACCTGTGGATTACAAAGTTAGCTAATATACTTGAAATCAGAACGACGTCACTTTGGAAACGTTGATTTAAACCATATGAAATATACAAATGTAACATCTGGTTTGCAGAAACGTACAATGCCAACATTTTCTTCTGGTGACTGGGCTGTTACAATAAAAGCCTCCCTTTGCTTTGGCAATTGCAAGCTTGGCCGTGCTGCCATCAGGACAGCAATATCATGGGTTGTGCAGTTATTCCCTTCTTTGAGGGTTGCAGTGGAAAGGCATGCAGTCATAGCGTTGTGGGCCATGACACAGCTAAAGTGTGCTGTACCATGCCAGTGTAAATGGGGAGTAGGTTTCTTACATGCCAGTGATTAACACTAAACATTAGAGTGCTTTTGCTTCAAGATTCCCTGAAGTATGACCTAAAAGTAGGCCAAGCTAGGTTAGGCTAATACATATTTTTATTGTCTTGCTGCATGTACTGTTTTTCATCTATCCCACTACAGACATAAATAACTTCACAAGGTTATCTGCTTTGTGAAATATTATTCCGCTGCATTTTTAACCGAAAAACGTCCAAAACCTCTTGCAGAAATCTCCTTTAAAAAAGCTCTCTAGAAAACTCCTAATCCACAGTTGATTCTGGGATAAATATGGACATTGCTGATTGGCTAAGCACAAGTCAGGTGCAAAGTCCAGAGATGAGTCACACCACCTTTGAGGTGTTTAGATGCAATATTACACAAACATGCTGCACAGAAACTTCGCATCACTGTCCACACCTTCTTATCTGTGCTCCCTCATAGGTACTGTATCTTAACCATGCTGTAAGACTTCAATATGTGAGCATTAACACGCTTCAAGGTCCTTGATTTCTCTTCAGGAATTACTGTGTGGCAACCAGGAGGAGAAGCTGGAGATTTGTTCCCTTCAGTCTAAAGTAAATAGGATAGGCAGGGGAAGCAATCACATAACCAACACATGCTCCACTATCAAGAAAACACAGGAGTCTAGATTAAGATTTTGTCATAACCAAAATCATTGCTGTTTCATTTAATCTGCAAGCAGATAAATTCTTTAACCTTTTCCATCACCCGATGGTTTTGGAACGATATGTTCAAAACTTGGTGTATTGAGCATGTCACCACTTTTGAAAAGTGGTCCTCGGAAACAATAAAATCTGTCCCGGTTAGTAAATGAGCCATGAGTATTGAAGTGGCACAGAGAAGTGTCAATGTGGCCTGAGTAAAGGCAGCGTGACACCATTCAGACAGAAGATTTACTGAATGAAAAGAGAACAGACCCCTATAGCTAATCCAGATTCCCTGACCCAGTAGCAGGTGGTTTGGTATTTGATACTGACCCTTAGTAAATCCATTCAGACTTTTTAATGTTCAGATTTAACCCCCCACCACTAATTAAGTTAGGTGGTTACTTTTTAGTTGGTTAAACTGACAACCATGATAATCACATACATTTTTCTCTGTTTCTTTTTTTTTTTTTTTTTTTGAGACCATGTGTTGATACATCAGTGTGGTCAGTGGTGTGATGCCTTTCCTTCAATTTTCTGTTGATTGAGTTTTATACATGGTGCCTTTGCCCTTGTCTGTCCAGACATTGTAGCTGCTCATGCTGAATACACAGTTTTTCTTTTATTTATTAAAAGTATACTTTGCAAGATTTTCCTAAAAACAATGTATAGATTCATACAAAAACAATCCCTCTCAATAATGACTTACGACAGGAAGTGCATGGCGGTGTATTTATCTGCAGGGACTGATTTTCTTCTTATGTTGCTATTTTTTAGTATGTTCTTGGGCACAGCACGCAGATGAGGTAGGGACTTAAAAAAAACAAACCAAAAAGGTAGCAACCAGGTGTCAGTAGCACGCATATCAACAAACCTTCTGTTGTTGCTGTTACACAGATTAGACCCTGCGCTGAAGCGTGTGGTGCGCGGATTCAGTGGGAATGCATCCAGTATAATCTAAAGTAGGTTGGATAAATGATAGATAATGGTCGTTGTGTTAGTAAATCCAATCTGATGCTCTTCACTAAATGAGAGCACTGATGTTTTAAAAATTAGAACATTCTATTACCATTTGCCACAAATAAATGAATGTGTGCAAAACCCGGCAAACAGTAGCCAACATTTCCTGTGCAGTATACCTTTGACAAAACCCTGTCACTCTGGCTGTAAACAAATTGCTTCACTTCTTATGTACCAGTTTTTTTTTGGAGTGAAAATCTATCAGAGGTTTAGAACAATAAAAGTAAAAGCGTACACATGGAGCCACTTACGTGTTATGTCAGTCATAGCATGGTGAATTATTATCAGAGACAGAAAGAAATTTTTTAGTGATTTATGTAATAGCAGTAAAAGAAAAACTTTTAAACAGTAAAGACTCCTGTATAAACAAGTCAGTTTGTCTTCAGTGATCACAATCAAAGAAACCCAATCAATGATTGCTATACATTATGTATTTCTTTCATTATTTTTTTTCTAACTTTAATTAAAACCGTTCCTTTTTGGCTATGAAGGCTTCCAACAGTGGTCAAACACAAAGTAAAGATTGCAGCAGAGTTATTTCAGCAGCAGCAGCCGTAACTGTATGATCTGTAACTTTCTTTTTTCCTCTCTGCCACTTCACAGTGAGGAAAAGAAGAGAAGGGGGTCAACTTCTCGTCTTTGTGCAGCCATACAGCCAGACGTTGTGGTCTAATCTATGAGCGTCAGTCTTAACCTCATTATTAATATAAAAAAGCGGGCTACTTTCCATAGCCTTTGTTGCAGTGGAATATGTTTTACAGAGATACAGGGGGGAAAGCCCCAATTTCCTGCAGGGGTCGAGTATTATGTATGAACTGCTCCTCTGGGACGTTGGGGCTCACAGTGGAGGTTGTCAACTTTTCCTCAGGCTCATTTTGATGTGTTTCCACTTAGCTTTAATTCCCTGTAAATAACATAAAATCCATATTATGCGTATTGATATTGTTTGGTGTAGGTTAATATGTCCTTAATCGTTTGTTTGTATTTTCATGTTTGTGTGTGACTCTGTGTGTGTTTGTTCCATCCTAACTCTGGCTATGGGTAGAGCTATTTACAGAGACCAATATCCACTGATTCGCTTCGAAATGGCACAATGAACTTGTAGTTATAGCCTACATTGGTTTCTGGGGGCAGATTTAATCTTTGACTTAAACCACAATGGGTGGAGCAAAAGAACCACAGTTATTCTCACTAAAAACTATTTCTACAACCTAAAAAAAAAATTGAGCCTTGTCTGAAAAAAAAAGAAAATCGAGTCAACGAGTTCCTGAAGTTAGCTGCCTGTACCCTACACATACAGTCCCAAAAAAAAAAAAAAAAATTCTTGGCCATAAAAGTTTGTATACTGTATAAACAGTATATTACTATTGTATTACTGTATAAACAGTGTTACCAGATGTTCAACATGAAGGTACAGTATGGTGCACGGAGCTAAGAGTGTTATACTTGAGCTTAGACTGTTACACACTTGAAATCCAACCACAAAGCTGTCTGTCAATGTGTGCACCGAGTGTGTATGTGAATATGTGCCTGTATTGGCGGCATTGACTAACAGGGTTCACATTAGGTGCTTGAAGTGTTGAAGCAAAAAATCAAGTTCCACATAAGGCTGTTTTATATTTTAACTAAAGTTTTATTTATCAAGTCATTTTAATTAAATTGCCCAGTATTAAAAAAGGGCAACTTTTTCTTTTCAAATATCTGATGCGTCACTGTCTTGTACCACTCTGCGGCGTGAACGTGGCACACTCTCTCTCCTTTCCTCTGTGCTTTGATGATGTACCTTTTGACACTGTAGTTTTGTTTTACTTTGCTTCACTCTTAAAACCCGGACACAAGCAGTAGGCCTATGTTGGCATGGCTGAACTTTACATGACTTAACTTAGTGAGCCAGCTTTTGATTTGTATTTCTCTTTCTTCACCTCTGTGCCATTGTAAGGTTAGGCTGAATTCTGAAGTGAAACTTAAGCTCCAGCTGGCACTGTTTCTTTGTGCTACATCCAGATGGCTCTATGACATACAGAGTTTTGTTGAAGATTTAATACAGTTATGCCGAAAAAGAGTGTGATGTAACTAATGAATAGTGATAAGTGTGATAACTATATTTGAAAAGGAATCATTTGCTTTGAGTGAAGTCCTTGAAAATGAAAAAATAGTGCTTGAAAAACTTAAAAGTCCTTAATGTAATTTTGTAATGTCTGTATGAATGTCAGCTAAAGAAGAATTTAGCAATTATATCAAATAGATAGTACCACAACTATATGTGAAGAGAAACAAATGACAACAACAAAAAAGCAGATATCAGCTCTGCATGTGAAATCTTAGAGATAATCATTACACTGTAGATGAATTATTGAATTACTCTTCTGAGATTCAGGATGGTATTGTCCATAATAGATCATGCATATGATTCTAAATTAGAGCCTCACTAAATTCATAACTCTTATTCCGAAATAAAAATGGTGACACTAATAATGTCAAAATATCTCATAACTGTTTTTAGACCTGTACATATGATATTTTACGGTCAACATAAAAGCTGTGGGTTTTACTGAATTAACAGAAGTATCACTTAGGAATACTGTATATTTCTTTATTCTAGGCAGCTTTGGCCCAAACAAGTACTTGCACTTTGCAACTAAATTTACATAAAAATGATCATCCCTCTAGATACATATAGTAAAATCTAACTAACTGTCAAATTTTAACATAATTTTGGTTAATAGTTAACTGCAGAGAAAGCAAAAAGATGGATTTAGGAAAGTTAACAGTGTGCCACAGACTTGAGGAAACCCTTCAGAGGACAGGGAGGAAAGGAGTTGAGGGGAGGAGAAAGGCATGACCTCTCCTGGCCACACCACCTTGGCCAAAGGATTAACTAAACAGCAACCACTGACAAACATTCAGGAAATCAGAACCACATGCTTGAAGGGAGGTGTACTGAGGTGCTTATTTGTTTTTGCTAAATTAATGGGGGCTAATTGATAATGTCATTACATCACGGGAGGGGCACGGGGAAGGGCAGGGCTAAAATCAAGGAATGCTGCCCATCAATCCTCTTTGAATACCACAGATGCTGGGCTCAGTCTGCCCAGAAGATTAAGATCTGTTCAGCTAACCAGGAGCAGACCTGAGGCTAACCCTCCACTGCACCCTGTGCGGGATATGACATGGACACGGTTATCTCACATCTTTCATAGGCCTTGCTGAAGTGTTTAGAAGACCTTGTGTAGTAATCAGATATTATTGAGCACAACACAAACCTCAAATTGAGCTAGTTAAAAATACTGACTGATCAAAGCATTCAGTAATAATTTCTGAAGACCTTAGAACATTAGTTTGTACTGCGGAACAAATGCTCATGTTCAAAATATTGAGGGGGACGTGTCCTCTGCATCCCCCCTAAAATCTACGCCTATGGTGGCAGCTAATAGGGAAGACTAAATAAGCATGACTTTAATAGCTGAATTTGCGTGCTGAACGAATGCTAAAATCAGTGAAGACAGACAAAGACAGTGCTGCAGTAAAACAGGTCTTTGTTTTGTTTTTCAGTAATTCATTACATTGAAATCATAATCAATATAGAAGAATTTATAAAGGTTGTGACTGGGGTTGCCATCATAAGAGATTTTCATGGTGCCATAACCGTCTCAGAAAATGTTGTGGTTTCATGGTATCACGGTATTAAAATCTATTATTACTTTAAGTCAAAATGACCCTTAAAGGAATTCAAACGGACAGGTTATACAAATGTTTTATTACCATATTTTAAACTTGAAACCATATTTTAATAGAAGTACTTGTAAAATCTCTCTTTTGAAAATAACCTACAGTAAATGAAGATAAAATTTTCTGTCTAGTGTCATTTTTTTTTTCTCCAGTATCGCAGATAAGCAAATGTACACGGTTTAATATCATGGTATACCTTGAAACCAGTATACTTTTGCAACCCTAGCTATGTTTAGCTTGGTGCCCAATTAACTTATAGATCAGAGTCAGTATTCAGTGATGTGTCACATATCTGCTTTACTAACACAGTTACACTGAAAGTAATGTGCAGTATAACTTTCAGCCTCGTAGAAAGTTCAGACATGAAAACAGAAACTTATGGGGCCAAATGACAGACATGATTTATTACCAGAAGAAGAAAACTCAGAATGATGCCACAATTAGTGTCATGTTATGTAATGGTGTGCATAAACAGAATTTAGTTAATAGAAATATACCGAAATTTACAGATACAGGATGAGACAGTTGACTCCTCTGTCAACGGGAAATGTCAAACATCATTTAAGTTTACAACACTTGCAAGAAAATAGTTCATGACAAGCTACGTCTGTTATTTATTTAGCGGCACTGATGAAAGGATGGACAAATTCCATCATTAATACTGTAAAAAATGCAACTGAGATCATTTCAAATCTGCAAAGCTCACAATTAAAGACAAAAACTCCACATGGTCAATAGTTCAGCACTGAACTGGACAGAAGATCCGTATCTGCTTACAATCAACACTGCTTTCTGTCGGTCAGAGCTTCAGAGCAAGTGCAGCTGTGGGAGAGAGGATGGTGGCTCATGTGCTGCACAAGTGATTTAGGAGACAGCAAGGGGGTTTAGAGAAGGAAAACAAGTTCATTACAGTTCCATACTTGCATATCACTCCCCAAAGACCTGTCAATGAAGACAGTGGAGAAATGAGCGGGCCTCATCCTCTCCTCAAAAAGTTATTAGAAGAAGCCCTGGGGTGAACATGTCATTTACAAGTCTTACCCCGAGACCTTTGACCTCAAACTCTCTGGGGTCACTACTTCATTTCAAACAGTTTGTATTACTCTGGTGCTCACTAAGCGCAAGTTTCATGCTTTCTTGCAAATAGCATAAGCCGGTTTTGTGCGTGTATCTGTGTAGGTTGCAGGGGTGGTGTGATGGCAAATGATTACAAATGTCTCCGTTGTAGTATAATTGGATCAAGCTGACTCAGAGCTTATTGAACAAGATCTTAGTTGTTTCAAAGCCAGATGGATTAACAATTAAATTTGTTTGGTAATTCCGTGGAATACACCTTGAACAGAAAATAAGACGCATTAACTTGAATAAATTACATTCTTCCCACAGGGAATATCATTAGCGGAGAATTCCTTCTTATAGCCTCCCAAAAGACTTTGTCTTACTTTTCATCTTTTATATGGAGGAAAATGTCGACAGTAAGACTCATCTCTTTCATGATGCCTTGCATGCTATAGTTTGTATTTGCATAGCGCTAATCTGTTTTACAGTAAATGCTCTGGAGCCGTAACATGTTGTTTTGCAGGAGCAACATCCTGCTAAAATATCACAAAGGTCAATGAAATAGCTTTCACAGCTGTAATTAAATCTAGATTGTTTTTATTCTAGTATGTTATTGTGAATTTAAAGACTTGTTAGAAATCACTTGCTGATGATATCTTTTAATATTATAATAATACTAGAAAATATGCTGCTGAGTGATTACTGTCTTCTTATTCCAGAAAACCCAAATTTTGGATGCGTGGAGACATGAAATCTGGCTGAAAATTAGTAAAATAACTGAAACAATAAAAAACACATGTGAGGAACTTTAACAAAGATCATTGTGATGTAGGGCTGAGTGGTGCTTTAATTGAATTGTTCATTGATGATAGAATTGGGCATGAGTATTCGAGTACTTAATTTGGATTTCAGTATTTGTTTAGAGTAATCGCTGCCCAACCTCCCACATGTGAACATGTACATATATATATATATATATATATATATATATACATATAGATATATTTTTTCCTATTTATTTATTTTTTTCTTATTTATTTCACTATAGAACTGCATGCAGGGTATTGCTTCACTTAGCGCCTCCTTGCCCCACTGTCACTCTCTCTGTGTATATAATGACACCACTGGAGTCTGCCAGCACACACACAGTGACGAGGCTAACTGCTGGCATCAAACGGCTAATGTTACCTTATGGTCATTAACGGGTTTGATGAGAGGGTCAAGCTGTTTCGGTTTTGGTGTTTTTGTTGGGACTGTTTAATGGTGGATGTTAGCTGCTGCTACTGTGTTAGCTCATGCTAACTGGGCAGACCTTGAGCTTACAGGGAGGAGAGTGGCTCCAGACTCCAGAGACATTCTTTTGGTCTGCGACTAACCTACTAATAACGGAAAGTTTGCTCAATTTTTTTCATGTCAGCTTTGATTTTATCGTCTAATAGGCTAATTGAAGTCTGTTTGTTCAATAAATGAACCTTAAACTGTACTGAATTCTATAAGTGTCTGTTCCAAGTAAAACTCTTATTCTGAAAAATGCTAAAGAATGTTAAAAATGTACAGAATTTAAGTATTTTTTTATATTTTAGAGCATAAGAAGGCTATTTAGTCAAAATCATAATAACAATGTTGACATCGCTGTTAAAGTGATCACATCCTCAAAACCATCTCTGAGCTTAGTTCAGCTAAAGATTCCTGTATCAGCTTTGCCAAGTTGATAAAATGTTTCATCTTGAAAGAGAAATTCATATCTCCTGAAATCAGTGTCAGCTGGTTAGAATGTGCTTTAGAGGAATGAGGTTACTATGGCTGAAGCTGCTGTACCTGTGTATGAGCAACACTTTTCACATTAAAATCAACTGGCAAGCCATTAAACTGTTTCAGAGCCTTCCATCTTTGACTTGGCCTGTTATTCACCAACTGCACAAAGATAAGCAGTGGCTCAAAAGAGCCGAGCCTGCAGTTAGCATATTAGCGTGACAGAGGAAAATAATTTGTCAAAACTTTATTTTTAAAGCACTATGAATGTCATCCTGTGTTGCCGCTCTTAATTGAAATGTAGTTGGCCAAGCAAGGAAATATATGGGCACACATGGATGGTGTCGGCAGAATGTTTTATGGTGATGGTAACCACACCTGGTTAATATTAGCATCCTCCTTACTGTATACTTTACATTCCTCACATCAGTTTTAGTTTGATTTATCCAAGAGAGGTTAGCAAAGGATAAAAAATAGAGTTTTATGTTTTAGCAGATCAGAGATTTTCTGATAACTTGAGGGAGATAAATATGTAAAACATTTTTACAAATTATTTAGGTGCAAGGTCACTTCTGAGATAACTGTGAGCACTGCAATAATATTGTGATCATGATTTATGGCTAGCCACTTGAGGTTTGTCATCTGCAAATGATTCATTTTAAGGGACTAAGTCCTTGTAGCCATTGGCTATGATCTGAAGAGGACTTTATTCAGAGAGGCTGGTTGGAAGTTTAACAGCTGCAGCAGCGGAAATAATCTACATTGTATGTGCTCATCTTTAGAGGACTTCTATGTCTTTCCAACGGCTCGAGCAAACTTGTAAATCGTCAAATCTGAATGTCTAAATGTAAAGATTGAAAATGTTTCTTTGTGAAGCTGCTATGTTGTCAATTTGGTTTGAGATCTTATAAACAACAGACAGAAGTTAATATGCAGGTTTAAACAGTCACATTAAACCTTGCAGATGCATATGCACTGTTACTTACCATAATCTATGTTCTGACCTAAAACTACGGGTTGTAATTAGTTTGCCCTTCCCCCCCTTTGTGAACCTTGCCACAACCCCGGGCTCCTGAACCCACTTGTACATTTTAGGCCTCGATAATAAACCAACATCTGCAGAACTTACAAGTGCTTTACCAGAGTTAATTGAGTAAATTGAAGCAAGCTGCAGAGCAGTGCTGATCTATGATCCCCTGTTGAGGGCCCAGAAGGGAGACAACAGATTTACTGCACGGACAGTGGGCGGCCTTTTGTTCAGACCCTGGTTCATGGGAAGTTTGAGGTCAGTCGGGATTAAAATATCTTAGGGAACAAATGGAGTAATTTGAGTGCAATATAAGGAGCGCTCTGCCAGGTTCACCCAGATCCAGGTGTGATTTATTTGATTTTAAGCCCCGTGTCCCTTTTTCATCTTTTTTTTTTTTTTTACCCCTTTCCTATGAATTGGGAAGATTGGCCCTTTTTAACAAGCCCTTTAGTTTGGCTGACATAACTGAGAGAGAAGGAGTCATGCATATAAACACAAACAAATACCAAAGGGGAAATATCTGTTTTCTCTCTCTCTCTCTCTCTCTCTCTCTCTCAGGCAATTCTGTTTGGCCTCATAAGTGACTATGGCTACTTGTAGACTGCAGCAAATCAGATTTGTTTCTCAAGTAAGATCTTTAAGACAGACCATCCACACAGTTATTTGCAAGTGATCAGATTGGACACATTTCACCTCCAAACAATCTACAACTACATTGATTTGTTATTTATTTCGGCGTCTGTCAATGGACTGTTGTTCTCCATGTTGTCCCCCATAGCACTCTGCAAGCAGCATGGATTCTGCTCAGTACCTCTGGCACTCTAGGTTTGATGTTGTCGTTGTGTTGCATTGAAAGACACTTTTTGAGTAGCAAGAGCAGCTGGACTGAGACACATCTGTATAAATATGATTAGAATCACATTTCAAACCACCACCAAATGTGGTTTGGATTTGATTTACAAAAATTGCATTTCATGTTGTTGTTTTTCGCTGTACCGAAGTCAATCTGGATACAATCTGGATATGCCAAAAAACACATTTGGCCTGTCTGAACAAGGCCGAAGACATACTATACGGACTGAGAATACTAGTAATGTCCAGTCACTGTTCATTTTTAATCCACTGGTGACCAAACTGTGTCTTACTTTCACATATTTGCCTTTCTGTTAAGAATTCATGCTTTTGGACATCGTAGCTATGGGCAGAGTGAGCACAAACATTGCTAGCAAGTTAACTTTGCCCTGCTAAAATACCCAAATGAACCACTGTGGTGAGGTGGCTGTGGTTAGAGGAAAGGAGATATGTTAAGTAAGCATGCACATCAGATTCATTTGTAAGGGGGCATAACAATTTTAGTTAGCAGGGTCAAGAGTTTGATCCTCAGCATGGTTTTTTCCCGATGGAAGGAGCAAGGTGGTGAAGGTGGTCCTTTCATACGGTGATTGTGTTAAATTGAGCATTAAAGAGAACCACTCAAGGGCCCTAGTAAAATGCAAGTGACTGACATTGATAGCACCATAAGGACTGTCAGTGTGCTGCTATTCTGTGATGTGTACAAAAACCCTGCTACTGCCCCTTAATGTTTATTTTACCTCAGATGTTTTTATTGATGTGTGGGTTTTAACAACTCACTACTTTTATTTTCAGCTTTTTCCAGAGGAGTTTATTTGTCGAAAAGGTTGTTAAAAACTGTAAGCTATTTCAATTTAGGATAATTCAACATTTAGCTTTGAACCTACACCAGTTATGACATTTTACATTTGAGATAATTGTAGTTGCTTGTAGCCTATGCCTTTAAGCGTGGTTGGTTGGAATGGCTAACAGAGATTTCAGAGTGGGAGGCAGCCATGTGACTTGAAAGAAGACAAAGGCAAGCGGTTTTAAATGTGGATTTGAGTCTTGAACAATGGAATGATGGAGCAAATATGCCTTGATGGCTCTGAAGGCCTCCACCGTGTAACAAAGAGCTGCTACTGATTTCAGTGCAGCTTGCATCTCCTTTGACGTTGCAACCACCAAAGAAGACTGACTCAGCAACTCAATATAGAGAAAAGACTGTTCTGTTTTCTGTGATCCTTGTAAATATACAACACAGCATGTTCTTTCAGTTGTAAAAGAGCAATGGATACCTGCTTAAAACAGCTTGTTATGAGTATTTTCAACATTTTTTTGTTATATAGTAGAATAGATTGATGACTACAACTGTTCAGCCAGAGGTCCAAAATCTTCAAGTGGATTTCTGTATTTTCTTGCAACCTTGCATGTCCTGAACAAAGTTCCCCTGAACTCTTCACTCCACCAAACTTTGCAGTATGTCATAGTGCAGAGATTGCTGATTGGCCAGATTGTTTCAGCCCCTAGCACACCCACTAAAGTATGATAATAGATTCTTTCTAGTCCCACCCTGTTTCCATGTGTGCTTTGGATGTGTCACACACTTAAAGCACTGTACACACTGCACTTGACTGCACTTTGTGCCCTGCAACTTGATTCACAAAATTGGCACCCTATGTAATGTGCTATGACTTAAAGCAGCATTGTTCTAGTGACATAAAGAGGAGTGTGTCACTCCACCAGGCTCGCTACCAGAGCATACATTAAGTCGATGGCCATAGAGCAGGACTCCTTTGTATCCTCACTTTGCCAGACTAAAAGGAGCTATATCAACAATGCCTGTCTGGTCTACATTTTGAATCACTGTGTTTACTGTAAATAAAACTGTAGGGTAAACCTACAGATAAACAGTATATTCCTAGAAACAAGTAAGTGTCCACGATTGGCAGACATTCATGGGTGCTGGGCAATATTTTAGTGTATTGCTGCAAACAAGATGCCAACCTGCATCTGTAACCCCAGCTGTCTGTAACAGGAACATCCTCAGCCTGCTGTTGTTATTGCACACAGTCACAGGGATTGCAATGTACCAATAGCCTTAGCTGGTGGGGCAAATTGCCCCGTGGCATTTCCTAAGCACATTTTCCAGCAAAGAATCTTCCAATTCTTGGCTGTGTCTTTAATGCGTGTAATAATGTCTATTAAAAGTTCCCAGGTCCAGGTGAGCATTCACAGGTGAGGGTAGTTAGTGTGTGACTGCCAGGGGTTCATCCATTAAAGCCATCACTGCCTCCACTGTGGAGCATTTCATCACAGCATTTATTCAATATATATTTGGCTGTTGCTTCTGAGCCATGTGAATTGCCCAAATCATCTGAACCAGACACTCACTTCAGTGGTTCTGATTAAAGGATAATGTAAAACATAAACAGATGTTTCATTTGTTGGAAATATTTCTTATATCTCCCGGAAAGTCCACAGAGCTCAGATAAGATATAAAAGTCCAATGGATTTATCTTATACATGATAATCAAATTACAGTTGTGAGAGAATTACTCTAATTGCCTCTCTTTACTCCCCATTGGACACAGAGACACACACACAAACACATTCACGCTCAGACAGTCCCATCTGTCTAATAAGGACATTCACAAGCAAAAATTAAAGCATATGCTACTATCACTGAAGATGATTAAACATTTAGGCCAAACCTGGCTCCATTCCCAACACACATTTCTGACTAGATCTTTTTCATGTTGCTTGTTGAGACACAGAAGTCTCATTATCTCACCCAGAATACAAAGGCTATATTCCCTATGCCAATAAATTTCTTCATGATTGGACGCAAAAGATAATTAGCCATGTTGCATCAATGGGCTGCCAGACACACCATCTCTTGAAACCTTTCTCGCCCAGACGTGGCCAACAATTGGCTCCATGCCTCACTCATTCACATACAGTAGAGTCAGTGAGCAACTGCATGAGGGTTTCACAATGGGAAGGGGAGGGAGTGACACAGAGCAAAACAGGCAGAGAGTGAGAGAGCAAGGGAGGAAAGGTGGGAGGGGAAAAAGGGAGGGAGAGAGAAATAGCGGGCCAAACTCGTTTTCCGCTTGATGGGTTAGCTGCAGAGAATGTGCCTTTACTAGGTAAATGATTAAGGGGGGTGGGAGGGGGACCTATGCTGCTCTGCTATTATGTACTTCAAAGGTCTCCAAAGGCAGGTTAAATGAAAAGCAAATGTGTTGCCCTGCTGCTCAAATACCTCGAATGTTTTAGCAGGTGCAAGCAATGAAGAGGCGGGCAGTGACAGCGGTGTGCTGCACCTTGCTTGGGAATCATGGATCTTCCTGTTTGGGGAGACAGATAATGTCCGACCAGTGAAGGGTGAGACAAGTCCAGTGTCTGCGAGTATTAGGGAGGTCGAGCTCTGCTCAACGTTCTCACCACTCTGACCTTCATCTGACACGCAGGTGAAAAGGCAATTGGGTGCAAGAGATGTAGCTGAAGGGTGGGAGAATGAGATCTCTAAATAAATCAAATCTAAATAAATCTTAAAAGATGAGTCACAAATATGTAGTTTAGTTTTTTTTCAAAGGCACAGTAATTTCCTGAAACATCTGTGCGCTGGAATTTTTAACAAATATAATCAAAACAGGAGTAAACAGAGCATTATTGGGGGATTTTAGCTGTGGATTAATACACATTTGGTGTTTTATTGAGTATGTACAGCATCTGGATGATGTATGTCGGACTGACTCCAAAGAAATTACAGTGCCTGTGTAAATCATGATGAAGGAACATGGCAGCCAATGCAACAGTGTGACTTACTAATGTGTTTTTGGACAATGGAGCTCTATATCTCAGAGGAATATGGGATATGAGGCTTTGGCTTTAGAGACAATTCTTGTTTGTAGGATCAATTCATTATTGGTTTTGTTTTTTTTTATGATATTTGTTCCATTGGTTTTGTTTACAGGCAAACAATACTGTATTGATTACCTATAGCCTGATTAAGACAATATTGTCACTAAGAATAACTCAGTAGAAGACACCTCTCTAATATCTCAGTGAAGTAGCCACCCGTAATTATGTCTGCCAGGCATAGAGCCTGGAAGGAATCATGTGTTTGGTAGTGTGCATTAGGGCTGCACGATTATGGCCAAAATGACAATCACGATTAGTTTGATAGATATTGATTATTTGATTTGATTGATCATTTATCATGATTATTCATTGTTTTTAGGAAAAAATATTTTGTTGCACCTTGACATTAAAAGAAAGGGAGCACTGCTTTTACTTCCATGTTGTGCTACTAATCTATGCATCAAAATAAGACTAGTCCTTCTTTACAGTTCATCCCCTACAAGTGAAATATAAATAAAATTGTACCAAAACTTTTTACCCAGCTTTTTTACCCAACCACACTCACCTTGTGCTACATTCCTGCTAATTATTGATTTGCATCAAAATAAGACTTAAAATGATAAGGCCTTTCTTCAACTGAATCCAGTGCAGCTTCTATGGATCCATATCCATCGCCGCGTGTGTGTGTGTGTGTGTGTGTGTGTGTGTGTGTGTGTGTGTGTGTGCGCCTCTGTCTGTCCACAGCTCATCTCATGAACTACTGGACCAATAACCCTAATATTTTGCGTGCACATTTATTGCTATATGCTCAAGTATCTCTTGCAATCACGGTCATTCACTACAAAAAAAAAATTGTTTTATTGGCTGTTCTATACCATCTTTGACTGCTGACTGACGCCTCACCTCTCTTAACCAGTCAGTAGGGACTGCAAGTCATCAACCATCTCACATAGCAAAGGGCATTTCTAGCAAATGGCTAAGCTAAAAACAACCAGCCTTACCTAGTGTGTTGCAGGACACATTTTGGCCTTCGATGTGGCTCAAAAACTGACATCCATAAAAAAGTTTGGTCTCATTTTGAACCAGATTATCAGCAGATTAAAATTCATACCCTGTTTGTTATGATCCAGCTATGGTCGGCACAGTATGCAATGAATTAGACTCCATTTTTGTTATCTTCGCAGGCATTTTGGTTGTAAGGGAGCTGGGAGGGACAAATCTACCAGGCACAGTTGGGCCACATTCCAGCTGCCATGGCCCAGTTTTGTTCCGTCATCTGCATGGTGCATCACACCGTGAGCGTTTCAGAAGCGGAGCGTTTTGCCTGCCTTGGTCATTTTTCCTTGATATTTGCACCTCTACCAAGTAAATAGGCTACGTACTGAGTCTACTGAGTGCATTTTTCTAGTTAAGTAACTTACTGTAAACGTCATCACTACTTAATCACACAACACAACTTGATGAGACTTTGAGAAATGTGACTAAGGTAAATACATATCTAATGGTCTCTAATGGTACTCATAAACAATTTCGTACTCCTCACATTCACCACTGTCACCACATGTACTCATTAAGAGCATAATAACACTGACATAATCATTATGGTGTTAACACAAGTCCTGTTGTACTGCCTTTATTGTCTTAATAGCAGCATAATCTTGATATTTGTGTGCATCATGTAAATGAAGTCCCTGTTGTGAATGCTCCAAACGAATCAACTCGCTCTCGGCTCACCTGTTCAATATCAGCAAGGTCCATTACATAATCACAGCGCAGTGATTACAGGTCTCCTGCTGGCAGAGCAATTACCCTGGCGCGGTCATTATCACCTCATAACATCATCTGCTCTCTACATATCAGCACACACAACATAGCTGTGTATTACTCAGTGTTAGGTCACAAAGCACGTCTGCTGCACTAATGCAGTGTAATTTATTCATTATAATAAGTGTGAATGTAAAAGGTGTAAGCACTGATAAGCACATTTGTGATAACTATTAATCTCACGTGTTTGGGTGCATTTGGAAGAGATTGCACCACACAGTTTGCTGCTGAAGGTTCACATGAAGAAGGAAGTAAAAGCTGCTATGATTTTGAGAAAATAAAATTCAAATTTTAGAGTGAACATTCTTTTATTTGTTTAACGTCTCATTTTCTGAGAGATTTAAATTAATATTTGCTTTCAATGAATAATATAGTAAATAGAAGAACGTATCAAGTTGACTTGATATCATTATTTCATAAGGTTGTACTGAAAGTCAGTAAATTAATGAATTATTGCAGAGGCATAATTGCTGGTCATTTTGTTAATGTTGTATACATTTGTAGTGATGGAAAGTAACAAAGTACATGTACTCCAATACTGTACTTCAGTACAGTTTTGAGGTACTTGTACTTCACTTGAGTATTTCCATTTTATGATATTTTAAACTTTTACTATATTTGTATTTATTACTCCACTACATTTAACATTTAAATGGACAGTTCACTGCATAATCAAAATTACTATTTTCCTCATCCTGTCGTGCTATTTATCAATCTAGATTGTTTTGCTGTGAGGTACCGAGTATTGAAGAAATAGACCCTAAAGTTGTCTGCCATTTCAAAATATAATGAAAACAGATGATAGTGGGCTTGTGGTGCTCAAAGTGCCAAAAATACATTTGAAAAACTCAACAGCAATGGCTCTTTCCAGAAATCATGACCCGGCTACTCAACATAATCCACAGACCTTGTTGTGAGCAGTTTTGTGCAGGATCTTCTTTCTACTGAAGTAAATCGGCCAACTGTATCCCCGCACAGAAGAAAGCGTGCATCTACTGCTAGCTCACCTGAGCTAGCTAATGTTACAGCTCAGCTGATGAGGGGCACCATTAATGTTTACATCTTATAAACAGCACAAACCTCTTGTCCATGAGTAGATGCATGCTTCCTTCTGCACGTTGATACAGTTGGTGAATGTAGTTAAGTAGAAAGAAAATAGTTCCTATGTGAAAATGCTCACAACAAGGTCTGTGGATTATCTTGAGTAACTGGGAAATTGGAGAGAAGGCAAACATCATATAGTATGAAACTACCTATATGGAGGTGAACAGATACAGTAAAATATCTAGAAAGCCTTTAATTTGGGAGGTTTTTGCTTATGAAGCAGTTCAAATTAGCTCCACCTGAACCAGATGAAACATTAAACTTTTGCCTAAATGTTAATTAATTGATGTTAGTGATGATGTAATCACACCAGCAGGGAGCATTTTGTACAATGAGTAGTTTTAATTTTTATATTTGAAGTACATTTTGATGAGTATACATGTGTATTTTCACTTAAGTAACATTTTAAATGCAGGACCTAGATCTGTAATTAAAAAATTTTTACCCTGTGTTTTTGCTATTTTTTGTGCGACTGCCTTTTAAAAAAGGATCTAAATACTTCTTTCACCACTGCACATTTGGAACTGGCAAGTGGCAACACAGAAAAATGTTTTTATTTTTATAATTTCTATTTCATTTTCCATTTATTCTTATAATAATCCTAAACTTGTGTGTATGGATTTGCTATCATTAGAGGACCCTGTCACAGTGCATTTTCCCAGTCTGCTTCACATTATACACTTACTCATCTCTAATATGTGTCACTGAAAAAAACGTTTAAGACAAGCAACAAATACATTTTTCTGGTTTGAGTTTAAGCTTTTGCCTGGTAGAACAAACTTGATCCATTTCTGTTCACAATATGATGAATGCAAAGAATGATGAATCCCAGCGTCTTGCTTTGCTTAGTTTGCACTGTCTCTTAGTCTAGAGCCATTTGTAAATCCATATCCAAGGAGTACAGGTGTTGATTAATCCTCTCGACATTTTCCCGAGACATTCTTTCAT
The DNA here is from genome assembly GCF_006386435.1 of Epinephelus moara. NCBI lineage: Eukaryota > Metazoa > Chordata > Actinopteri > Perciformes > Serranidae > Epinephelus > Epinephelus moara. Next base: position 12,654,705 of record NC_065524.1, read on the forward strand.
TCGTATTGACATTCTTGCGGCTGCCTGGCAAGCGGTGGGGAAATGAAAGCGCTGCCATGGTATTTTGGAAGCCCCTCAGAAGTCAGACTTACACGGGCTAGCTGCTGTGATGGCCTACATTATGGAGTTTATGGCCTGTGGGGGTCTGCTCCCACTAGCCCGACAGGACTTCGGGAAAATGCCCGTCCCTGACTGTCTCACCACATGCCAGACTCCTCAGCTCTAGACTGATGCTGTAGTAAACTGGCTATATCCATGAATATAAAGAATGACTTAAAAAAAACGATCTCACCCAGTAAAAGTACAGTAAGGGATAAATACATTACGAGCCTGAACTATCATCATTTTCATGTAACAGTATTTCATATTCTACAACATTACAGCACTTTAAAAGTCAACCCTGACTTGACCCAGCCAGCTCAACCACAGCTCGCCCACTCCTTTCACTCTTGGGCTGGACACAAATACAGTGGCTGCCCCCACCGCCTGCCCTGGTGGAAAGGGGTGGTTTTATTGTGGTTATGTTCTCTAGCAGAGCGGTAATGAGTCGCATTGCTCTGTGCTGCAGCTCTGACATGGTGTAACTGTGTTACACTGTGGTTGACTCCACACACAGCCAAGAAAAGAATTTCATGGTGGTGGTTCAGCCACAGATAAAGGCTTTCTCTTCATTAAGAAAATAAATAAACAAGAGAAGAAAATTATATGTCAACACTTTATTGACATACCACCCCTCCCCTCCACTCCCCATGTCTCATTATGATTCCTCAGCTGTGTTGTCTCCGAAGTGTCAGATGGAGAACTGCTCACAAACTAATTTAAAAGTTCAATCACGTACTGTAGTAGCAGTTTGTACTTTGACGAACTCCTGGCACATCACAGTTAGTGATACAAGCAGGCACACACACACACACACATATTAATGTACAGAACCAACGCATGACTTGGAGAAAAACTGAATTAGTGCATTGCTGTTTAAGTGTTGAATAAACACACCTCACCATGCAGCTGGATTGTTTTTGAACATTTTGCGTGATCGATGCTGTTTCTTCTCTGAGAAAATTGTGTGCAGTTTAGAGAGTATAGTTGAGAGTGGAATATTATGCAAAGAGGCATCTCTATCAAAAGGTTGTTTTTTAAGGGTCAGGTTGAGCACTTACTGATGGAGCAGTGAGAGGAATCTTGGCTTGTGCACTTATCTGGTGTGTGGAGTGTGGGGTACTTTCCTCCCTCTTTCCTCAATTTCTTCTCTATCTCTGGCACCAAACTTATCAAAATAATGTGTAGTAAGATCATTTTTGGCTTGCGCCTGACAAACTGATATAAATTTCAATCTGACTCTGACAGAAGTTTTCATTTTGCCAAGAGTGCAAAAAGAGGCGTGTGTGTGTGTGTGTGTGTGTGTGTGTGTGTGTGTGTGTGAGTGTTGGGAGATGTACTGTACACATCTTGTGAGCAAGTTAAAATGTGACCATAGGAAAAGGAGCAGGTCACAAAATGTGTTTTCAAACAACACCCAGGATGATCAAACATTTTCATTCAAGGGTCAATCAGTAAACCACAAATTCTTTTACATAGTACAAAGCTTTTGAGCCAAAGTACTGTCTCTGTCTCTTGAGAAAATCACCTTAATAACTCAGGATCATTATTATTATTATTATTATTATTATTATCATTACCACCTGTTGGGAACCTTTCCACTTCAGCTTAAGAGACTATTGTGAACATATTCAGCAACTTGAATCCAAACGCCCTCTCTGATATGATGCAGCCGTCTGTCAGGTGTCCACTTAGCTGCTCCAAGTCACAGGTAGTGACAGCGAGGTGGCAACCCCGCTCTGGCTTGGATGCTGCTCAACGGTGTGCCATCGGCACTCCGGTCCAGTTTGGCACCGGCTGCAGGAGCAGGAATCTTGCACCCTCATTACACCTCAGCCACTCTAATTACAACCTGCTCAAGAGCTGTTATCCTACACCTCACAGTGACAATGACAGCGCCTCCTCTTAGAGGCCTGGCCGGTTTTCTGTACTGAGGCGCAACACAACACCCCTGTAAATAAATGACGGTCCTGCTGGAAAGGACATGCACCAATTACTAACTAAAACCTGTGATGTGTTGGAGGCAGACATTTGCCTGGATTTAACTTTTTTTTTTTTTTAAATAAAATGCTGCTTTCTCTTTTTGACGATGATGATGGTGAGGACGGTTTAATGTATTCAACTAAACGATGATGAAACTGAGCAGAATTCTTTCTGGCCCTTCGCTCGGTTGCATGGAGGAGAAATCCATTTACACAACAGGCAGTGAATTCGACGATGAATGTGTTCCATGGTGTCCTATCACACACACATTATTGTTTGAGATCCTGTGTTATGCTGACAAATCCTCTCGTGGCAGCAATCACCTAAGCGTCTTCCATGAAAGGGATGTACATATTCCTCCACTTATTTCAGAATTTATTGTGTTCATCACTAATCCAAAGATGGGTTCTTCATGTAATACCCGCCATCTAATCATTCTTAGTACTCCAAGGGCTTGTTAGACGAGATCCTGTAGACTGTAATTGTTTTGTCAATTGATCCCATAGAAAAGCGCAGATAGATTAGAGAGCAGGAGACAGTACAACATTATTTTGGAACATTTAAAAAATCCACATCAATACTATTATTTTAGATATATAGAATTCTTCCAAATTAAAATCTGCTGTAACATGAAAAATGATACATTCAGGGGATAGAATATGCATCTGTGTAAACACCTTGCTGGTTCTTTTTGAATACAGCTTACACATTGTTTTGATAAAGTGCCTGACTTTTGAGCTCTGTGACAGCGAGCAGTGGCTGCCTACTGTATGTCCTCACTGAACCTAAACATATTACACAGCATAATGTTTTTATAAAAGTCCATATTAGGCGGCTCAGATCTTAAAAGGTTTATGACGACCATTTAGCATCATGAGAGCGAAGCTTAACATGGCCATGTCAAGATAACATGCAAGCATCCGTGTTGTTTTCATTGGCTGTCAGCACAGATTTTACAGTGGCTGCGGGGAGAAGGGGCATATGTGCTTAAGATGCTCCTGCAAGGGCTGTCACTGTAGGAGAGCAGGGACGAGGACGGGGAGGCGCAAAAATAGAACAAGAGAGACAGAGAGCTCTCCTGTCCAAAAAGATGATGAGGAAGAATAGAGCACAGTGGATAATTTGACTGGAGTAGGGGGATAATATGGAGCAGTATTTTATTTGAAACGGCAGATCTTCTCTCATCTGAGCCCCATTCAGCCGTCTGTGCTGCTCTCAAAAGGAGTGCATGGGCGAGAGCTGCGCTGCAGAAACTAGGTGGAGCTATTGCTTACATCTGCATCCACTGCTTAGGAATCAGGGCCAAGAGAGGGGAGGGGAGAAGACAATGTTTAGGAAATGAATGCAGTGCAGGGCTGGGTCACAGCCTAGAATAAGACCTCGGGGGTATAAGAAGAGGAGTACTACTGTGAACTGTGCACCTGTCACACAGGATCTAGAGGGTCTCAGACTTAAAGTACAGCTTTAGGCCCGCTTGTTACTCCGGAGGAGGGCGAAAAATGAGAAAATGTCTGTGCGGTTCATTCTTTATCGAATTGATGCTCCCCTACACCCCTAAAGATGACACCCAACAGAAATTAATCTATAGGGAGATTGTGTTGCAGTAATGCTGAGTTGAAATGTGCAGACTAAATTACTCTTTGGCTCTTTTGGCTATCTCCCCCATCACCCATGCATCATAAAAGCAGGGGTTTAGTGTGAGATGAATAATCTCGCTCCAGCATGCCTCTCTTCTGCTGCTCCCCCTCACGCCATAATCGTCAGAAGGCAAGCCAGCTTAGTCAACCCTGTGCTACGGGCCAGGATAATAATTGCTGTATTAATTGGTGTTGTCCAGGCTAGACAGAATATAAGAGATCCCACTGGGGCTAATAATTAATGTTTTTTTTACCCTCTCTTTCTCTCCTCCTGCTCTACCTCCACCACCACAAGAAACAGCATACACACATACACACACACCCTCCCTGCCTCCGTTTGCTGTATCATTAAGAAAGCGCTTCAATACCTCCACCAATCTGGGAAGCAGGATGATGACGTCTCACAAGAGTATTTTTAGATAAGGCAGTGGACAACAGCACTATCGCCTGTGTTGATTATGTTTATTTAGCTTCTTTAATCTCACGCCGCTAAAAGATATGGGTATCATGTATTCCTGGCTGTTCGCAGTTGTCTGTGGGGATGAAGGGTCATGTTAAGGCCTGATATAGAAGCCTGGGCTAAACTAAATTACACCAGCTTGATAGGAGCATGATGGCAGATATAGAGAAAAAAATACCAGGAAGCTTATAATATGCATCAAGTCTTATACCTCATTAAAATGATTGAGTAAGTTATTAAATACAGCTTTGTATGGTAAGTTGTGTATAGATGTGCACTATATTTCACTGGTCTTTGTTCTTCTAACCAGATGGCTGTTGTACTACTGCCCCTCCTGGTGTGAACCTGCTTAAGTTCCTTGTCGAAGCCCAGTGAGTCAGTCCACACGGGTGATTGCCAATGAGGAGAAAAGCGTTTTATGAAAAGCACACAGGAGCTCATGGCAGTTTTACGCAGCCCTCCACCTTCAGGAAACAGATAATTACAGGCTGCATTATGTGCTGTAGTATCATGTCAGAAAGTATAGTGACTGCACAGGACTGCTGAATGCGCTATTACAGCATGTGTTCCATGATTATACTCTATGATCCTTTTAATGACAGATAGGGGGATTTTTTTTTTGCTCAGCTGGTATTTAGCACATATCTCAGTGTGGCGCTTTTAAACACATCTCACTATTTAAGGGGGAAGGACCAAAAAATTTGGAACTAGTTTAGAGAAAATGGCCTAATAGGAATCTCACTGGGTTATTTTCAAATATACGCCCAACCGCACACTAACTTAGAGATCTGTCACAGCTTTAATTTAGTGACCTCCCATGGTGTACTTGTTCTTTTTCTTGCTTTCTTGTTCTTTCTTTCTTTGCTTCCAGGATAAAAAAGAAAATTATTGAGGAAATAACCCTTTCTTTTGGGGGGCTGATTGAAGGTCATTCAAACATGAGTACCTGTGCTGCGGAGATTAGGCAGCTTGGTATTAACAGGCTTCATTTCAAGTCATTTAAGGTCATATCTGGCATGTCACAGAGACCGTCGCCTAAACGTCCTCTCTGTTGTCCTCAACCAAGACTGTTTACTGTATGCCTTAATTGTGGCCACAGCTTTAATAAGGCTCAAACCAAATGAAAAAACAACTCCTCCTGTAACAATGTGCAGGGGGAATTGGCCGAGGCACAGCTCTGCTCTTCTCACAAACGGGCAGGGAATTAGGACCATGCAGAGGCCCTACTTTGTTAACAGTCCTGACAGGGTTATTTGACCATCTGCTTTAATTACAGGTACTGACACACTCACAAGCTAATGCCTAAGTGTCACCCGTGCGAAGGTGCAAATTAGTTTCCACTTGAGGAACCAGGGTGTGCCACAAATCAAACTAACGACATCATTTGGCCTCAGGCATCAAGCACAATCAACTAAAGTGTCTGTGATAATCAATTCAATCAGTGTTATGGTCTTTTAATTTTAGGAGCCACTTTAGAGATTATTTCTGAAAATACAATTCAATAAATAAAAAATAAACATGCTTTTCTCAGCATTTCCTTCCTCAAAAACCTTCACATTTGCATCCAGTTGCTCATCTTGTGAGAATTTATGTTGCATGAGAAACACTTGACGATGTGTTACATGTGTACACATGTAGACAGTAGGACAGAATGTTGCCACCATGGTTGGTATTTCAAAGGCAAAGGTTTATGAAGCCTGCAGGGCAAATTAAACAGCTGCATTCCCGACATGCCTTGTTTTGCACCACACTGGCAGTTAACTTAATGGGAGCCTTGCATTTGATTGAGTTCCCTTCCCTTTTCGGAGGGCTCGATCAGTTTCCTGATTTCATTTGAACTTAGTCAGTCTGAAACTGCATCCAGTTAGACTGACAGTTTTGGCCCCATAATGCACCTCTCTGCTCCAGACTCTTTTCCCTCCTCAACATCTGCAGCAGGCCAGCACCTCTGCAGAGGGCATGACACAAGGGAAACCTACAGTATTACTTTTCACTGTTCACCCGCACTCACCTCTGACTCATGGGTGTTACCAGAGTGAACTATCAACTAATCAGCTTTCTACACATATCTGCCCAATGTCGACAGTTTGCCTGTTATTCTCTGTTCTTGTGTGTCCGTGTAGAAAGGAGTGAACTCTGTGGCGCTTAAATCAGGCAGTCATTAGTTTAAGAACAGATTGTCTTTTCTTCCACTGCCTCTGTCTCTCAGATAAACAGGCCTGAGTGCTGACATATGATCCTTTCAACTAACAGAGCCCATCCTGACCAACTGATGGGAGGAATAGTAATCAGGCAGACAGTCACGTGGACGACACCATAACTGCCTAAAGGATGCAAACTTGAAACTACTGAAGTGGATGGAAGGAAAAATGTAGTATTTGTAGCATAAAGAATATTAAATGTCTATGAGCTCGCAAACCATTGTAATAAAACGGTAAATTACACACTTAAAATAAGCACCAAACAACTGTACGTGTTCTGTATTCTCCACAACACTTTGAAATGGGATTGTTAATCATCTGAGGTAGTCTAACCAAATGAGAAATCAAAAACGGGTTGCTCTCGTTCTTGGCAAATGCTTCCTAATGGTGTGTTTTCATCCAAGCTAAACGTCTGTCTTTGTGATCTCTTCCTGCAGGAGCCTGGTGTTCTGTCAGTCGCCCAACCCAGGCAATAACTGTCATTAATTAGTCTGATAAATTACGTCCAAAACAATGACATGTTTAAATGGTCCAATTTAGCTCAAATCCTAAATGAGATATTACATCAAAAGCCAGCCGTTTCTCTCTTTTAGCCCATTTAAAGAGGCATGCTGCCTTCCTGAAAGCGTTTTAAAGGTTACGATTTCCTCAGATGATAAAGCAGTACCTTTTAATGAAATTCTAATTAGTAATTTCATGGACTTTGTAACCAACCATATCTGATTAGTGCACATTTTCACAGCCCACTTTAATTAAGCACACTTACAGTACAGTTTCAAACATTCACCACTTGAAGATGGAGCTTAGCGCGTCAAAAAACTTACTTTGTAAACACAAATGTTGCAATTTCCTTTTTTAATTAGATTAAATTTAAATAAATTTCTTTTTTGTGCGTGTTTGTGGAAACGTCTTTTTTCCCCCCACTTCTGTAGCACATGCCCTTGAACATGAAAATGTGGTGATGATAAGGTTCTTATTACCTACCATGATTTTGGGTTATTATTTAATATGGTGACAACACAATTAGTTCGCTGCAGTTTTTTTCTTCATTTGTGCTTGTTCTATTTTTTTCTGTTTTTGTAACTTTCTCGCTAAGATTAAACTCAGCTGCATATGCAGGGATGCAAATGCATTCCCAGACCTTGAATTTGTTAATTAAAGGTGCTGACTTGACAACAACAAACACAACTACATGTGTGAGGAGCTGTTACAGGTCGATGCTTCTACATGTGTACGTTTTCAAGTAGAATGCACAACGTAACCACACCACAGTTTCCAAGTAGGTTGCATGTCTCCCGTCCCATTTTGTCAAAGCCAATTACACACTGTTGGTATGCTGCTGAGGCTTGGGGACTGTTGACCAAAGAGCCCCAAGACATAATCTTGATTTCACTTTCATTCAAATCGTTTTCCACTTTGAGATCTAATCCTGGTTTCACAATATGAACTCTGACCTTGAATATCAACCGGACTGCAGTTGGTATTTAATGTTCATCAGAGCTCGATGTGGGAGTCTTCCCCTCACAGTGGAGTGCTTTTGACACAGCCTTCACCCAGCTGCCCCACAGTGGGCCCCAGTGGACCCTCCCAGGTCCCTAACCACACAAGTGTTTCCACGGTGGCGAAACTGTTTCAGTCTGACTGACATCCCAGTGTTGGGGAACACAGTTATAAAAGTGCACAAAGCGTGACAGACCACCTTGGCCCTACCTCCTCGCCCCATCTCTCGTTTTAAACATGGAGTCCACCCTGTCAAGTCACATGCCGGAGCCGTAATTTAGACTAATAATTACCAGACATCACCACAATGAAACATCAGTGTCTGAACTTCTTTGGACCAAACTGAATTTTAATACATTTGGAAAAGGTTGGCCGGAGGCAGGAACCCCGCACACTGGGAACGGCAAGCGCACATGTGGAAGCACTTTGGGAAGTGATAAATGATTTGAAATCCACAGCGTCCCCGAAAATGGAAATTAGGGCGAACAGGTGTTAAATGGGAACCACTGGTGCATTTTGAACAGGGGAAAGAAAACGTCCCGGGTCTTTGGGGCCAGATGTGACGGGGCCAGGCCCGGGATGGGGAGGGCGTTGCTGAGTGGTCATGGCCCGAGGTGTGTGATGTGTGGAGGCCCCATGTGCCTGACCTCCCCTCCAAGAAATAACGGATCACTTGTGTCAGCTGTTCTGGGAGAGAAGTCCTCTATTCCCCTCCCCGTTGCCACAAATATGCTGCTTCTTAGGAGCACATAAATAGAAATATTATCAATTTAGCTTTGGCATTACTCGCCTCATAGATAACATGTGTAGAGTCATTTTTAGCCGTGATCTGCTGTACATGTGAGGTATTCGAGCTGAAGAATATGATAATAGCAACAGCTCACACATTCTCATCACCTCTGGCATTATTGCTAATTTGTATGGGTGCCGTCTTTAACATGGATAATTGCCATAAATTGGAGCTTTATTCACAGTGGGTCAGGAAATGGCCAAGTATAACAGCCATCAAGCAAGGAGGACTAATTTTCCCTGTGCTCTGCCTCATACTCTTACTGGGATTTTCAGGCCAAGGGAACTGGGCCGTAACCTAAATGCCCATGATTTCATTCACATCATTCCAGGGGTCTGTGCACCTTAGGGAGCCATTTTAAATGTGATGAGTCATTTACATTGTCAGAGATAATGAATGAATAACAAAACGGCAAATGTTGCTGGCGTTACAGAAAATAACTCAAGTAAGTAGGAAGCACACGGGATTGGGTTTCATTGTTGGCGCGACAGTAAATATTCTCTCATTTTGGACAATCTGAGCACTGACGCAGCTGACACTAAGCCAGCGTCTGTACCCACCTAAACACCCAACCTCCAATATAACTCATGCACACACACTTACACACATAGCTTATCACCATTTGGTAGACTTTCCTGGTGAAGTTTCTTTTCCCCCTTCTTCTCCCTGTCAATCTCACTTTCTCTGCTGATTTCATGGAAACGTTCTCAGACTCTGCTGAATTGTCCACTTGTTTTACCTCAAAACTCTCAGGTTGTTTTGTCCCAGCTGTCAAAACAAAGCGGAGTCAACATTAGGCACGTTCGCAGTCTCGGGTGATGTTGATGCTCAGTTATATATATTGCCTCGACCTGAGAAGATCCCAGAATGCATCACTCTGCGGAGGATTGCTATACTGATGTAGAAAATAGACAGCTGTTGGGACTCTGTGGCACACTGCCCAGATGGAGCCTAATCCTATCTATACATCAGCATAAGTTAACCATTTCATTAACCCTGCTGTACTAACCAGTGCTGTGGGAAGGCTGTGCGGCTGCATTGTTTTGCCATGACACCACTGTATGGGAGTTTAATTGGCTATTCCATTAATAACACGGGCAAACTAATTTAGTAGAACCTGTCCTCTTTAAACCGCGGGAACAAAGAGTAGGAGGGTGGAAATCAATCTCAGCTTTGTGCCTGAGCCACTGACCCGTTCATGCTTTGAAGATTGCTGCTGTAAAAAAAAAAAAAAAAAAAAAAAAGCATCTGAGAAGTTATTTAACTACAAACAGAGCCTACCTTGCCCATTCCAGCTGCATAATCAGGCATAATAAGTGACTGCAAAGGTCCACTTAATGTATTTCTAACACTGGAGACCTGCTAATCCTGTCAGGGGGAGTGAAATGGAGGGGGGAACCGTGCAGAAGCCCAGCCATGGAGCTGAGCATTTAACTCCATAACCATGCAGGCAAATGCCTGGGCGCCTTTCACACAAAAAGAGAAAGAGAGGGAGAATAAGCCCAGCTTCATATTTCAACCCAAAGTGGGGATCCATTTTTCCGCTTTAGTGGCCATCGAGGAACAGTGGGAATAACAACAACAGCAGCCGCGGCAGTAACAGCCTGTCTCACTGGGCTGAGTCCTCATAAACCTATGCCATTATCACTCTCTTTATGGGCCTTTAAATAGAGAGCCCTTCAGATCAGCCATGTGTGCTCGGCTAGGTGAACATCAGCCCCCTCACTTTTCTGCCATTTGTAACAAGACATTTAATGCTTTTTTGGATTGGCCTCTTTGTCAATAATCATTTTTAAAAATGTGTTTCTTGCAGACATTGTGTACAGTATCCATCATAAGTGTGTATGTATTTGCATATCTATCGTTCATGCGCACATTTTATGTAATCAAAATTTTATTCAATAGCTTTTCCAACCTCTTCACAAACTGTTTATTACTCCTTCGTTATTACATTTATTTACCTAATGTATGGACCAGCAAGTTAAATAAAATTATGCCGCAAATGATAGAAAGCAAAATCAAACATAACCAGAGGAAAATGTTGAGCCTTCCAGCACGGATGCCCTGTGAATTATGGAAGCATAAAAGGGAAGAAAACAAACAAAGAGTCCCAAATCAACAAACACACTGAGACTCATCAGATATCGCGTTTTCCCCAGCTCTGTTTGTCAAAACACCTTTTATGGCAGTCTTTGAAATTCAGGGGCCCCATTAACAGTTCAAGCATATAATCACATCTCCGTAATGAGGTATTAATTAAGCGAGGGGCATCTATTGGCCCGCTAAACAGCCTCATAAACAATTGACAGGAGATTTGTGATTTTTGACTCCCTGACACCATTAAACAAATCAATATTGGGTTTTGCAGACATGCTCTCCGGCTGGCTCTCTCTGGTCTTTGCCAATCAGCTCTGTGGAATACTAATGAGGGAATTAACTGCCTCATATTCCGCATGTGTCCCATCAAACAGATCCTTATCGAGTGAGTCTCATTTGCATGGAAGAAGACTCTGCTTTGTAGGTAAAGATTTCACAATATGTCACTCATTATGCCAGCCCACCCCACCCCAACTCAATCTCCTATCCCTCCACTTGTCTCTTATTTTCTGTCAGACTCTTGAATACCCCCATGACCACCAACACACGCACACACACACACACAAACACACACACTAGACATTCATGGGCCCTGTTTGGTCTCCGAGTCCTGCAAAGAAATGATGATGTAACATAATAAACAGAATAATGGTTTTCAAGTGGCGTGTTTATCCTCAGTATTTCTGTTGAGATTTTCTCCCACCACGCCTACAGTGTGTTCTTTGAAATGACTGTTTGTTGTCGCCCGCCATTGCGCTCCTTTTGAGTGCTGCAGTAATCTTGTTTGATGAATATTGCGCTTAGAGTGCTTAATGATGTTTGCTGTTCAAATTACAATGGTGAGTCGTCCAAACCTGCTTTCCCATTGAGTGTTACACAGTCTTAAAATAGTGTCATATGCTGCGGCCGCCTTTTTTTTCACAATGTGAGGCAAACACCTGTGTTTAAAATAAGAGAAGCAACTAGTCTTCAAGGAGTATCTTTGGGTGGAAATACAATTTCCCTCAGAGAATTAAAGGTACTTTTTGGAGTTTTTGACCACTAGTAGCGCTACGGAGCAATGTTTTTATGAGTAGATCCCCATTTTCTTGAATTATGAATGTGCAGGAGGATGCATGTGCACACGTGCGAGCATGCAGGTGGCAAAGTTTACAGTAGCATTCAAGCTACTCGTGCTGCTCAACAGTAGCAGTACCGTAGCAACAAAGGCAGCAATGTGTAAACAAATTCAACGACGAAGAAGACCGCTAGCTAGCAAACATGGATGTTAACAATATACATTTTAAAATAGTGTAAAAATCAGTTTTGCAAATGTTTGATGATATTTTTGTTAGAACTCAAGGATACAAACAGTGTGTTTTGGTGAAAAATCCTAAATGCAAAAGGAAACTAAGGAGGAAGTTCTCTGAAGTTCTCGACATATTTACGAGTCTAATACCACATTATGAACTTTATGATCCTTTCTGAAGTTAAAGGTACCCTTTGGAGTTTTTGACCACTAGTAGCATGGAGGAACATTTTTATGAGTGGACCTCTGTTTTGTCTTATTTGAAGTCTGTTTAGCTGTTTCAGTTTCTGGCCCCTGGTGTTATGCATGCTAATCTCTGTAGTGAAGTGTTCTGGTTTCTGTTTTCAGTCCATTTGTAGTCCTAGTAGTGTTTACCAATTACATTTTAGTGGTGTTTACCAATCACGTTTGAGTAGTGTTAACCAATCACACTTGAGCGGCAGATAAACAGTCTGTGTGAAGAGGCGCAACTCATTGGCCCAAATGCAATCTTAGAACCCATCGCCTATCTATCTATCTATCTATCTATCTATCTATCTATCTATCTATCTATCTATCTAAAAGAGGACCTCTTAGCTTGAATATTCACTGGCCACACCAGATCAGCCTGAATTATTTGCCCTTTCTGCCTGATATTGTTTGTGAACACAGAGTTTAAAGAGGCAACAGATAGCATTTTTTCCTAAATATATCATTATGAAAATAATGTGGGTTGCACAGGGTAGTGGCCACTGTAAAATCAGACTATCAGCATTTACATAGGTTACTTAGTGGCTTTGCAATCTTTGTAATAAGCTTCTGAACAGCGGCGAATTTTCGCGGAAAAAATCTGCTTTATGGCAGGAAACGCATCATGTATTGCGAAACTGGTCGGTCAGCCAATCAGGGACTGGAGCTGGTCCTTATGAGGAGTTGGGCATGAGATAGTTGAGTCACGAGCACAATGGCAGACAGACAAAGTTTGGAGACAAGTGAAAAACGGCCTAGCGAAAGAAAACGAGCCCCTCCGTCTGAGGAGGCAAAGGAGAGCAAAAAGGAGCGATACAAGAAGAGGAAAAACAAGAGTAAACCTCAGTCAGGCGTTCAAGAGATGGAGGGAGCTCCGTGATCAAGGGAGGCTTCAAAACCGATGTCCAGCTAGCTTTCTTTCTAATGGATCAGTAAGTAACACGGCTAAATGTTAGCTAGCCGGGAGAGGACTGTACTGTACTGGCTGCTAGTCAATTCCTAGCTGGCCAGAATCGCAAATCACTGCAACCAGGGACCGGGTTGCCATTCTACGGCAGTCCTCGGGCAGTGATACCCCCCCATCTGCTCTCCCCTCACTAAGGCAGCTATCAACGGATATCGCCCAGCTAAGTTACGCCCAGCTGTGAACACTGGACTTTTCACTGCAACGGCCTTAGACTGAGGAGCATCAAAATCAGTTAACGTTAGTCCACACAGCTCTCCCAAGCTGGCCTGGAGAGCAGGGAGATCATGTGAGGGCAGTCTTTGCAGCTACTGGGCACCCAGCATCTCCGACCGGGAGAAGTGGAGTAAAATCCTCTCCTCCGCTCCCGTTTGTCTGGTGAACGCCTCTCCTCTGTCAATACACTCTGCCAGCAATTTAATAATATTGATGCCAGTTGTAACATTTGAATGTTTTAGTAGTAAGCCATGTTCTAAGCGGGATAATGTATAGTGAGCTGGTGACTGTTGAAAAATAACTCCGCTGCGCGTCGGGGTTCCATTCCCCTGTCGGGAGTTATTTTTCAACAGTCACCGGCTCACTATACATTATCCCTTATGTGTCTGCTGTTGTTTGTACTGATACTGTGCATATTGGTATAATTTACTGTGAGCTGTTTGTACTGCTACTGTGCATTCTGGTATAATTATTTGCATTACTATTTGTTTTTTCTTCAGATAAATCTGATAATTGTTGCTCGGTCTCTTTACTCATTTATTTAGTATAGTGTCTATACACCTTCTCATTCTACATATACATAGAGCTATCTACATATACATAGAGCGGTCAATTTGGTCGTTGCGACAGTGTGAGCAACACCTCTGACGCTAGGTGACGCCAAGCTAAAAAAATCCGAATCCTATCTGTTGCCTCTTTAAACCTGGCCCGTCCTTACTATACTGTTTGTACATAAATTGCAAGCTACTATTGTAGGAACATCACATTTGTTGTAAAAGAAAAGCTGATACTTTAGCAAGCTAACTATGCTAACCACCAGCACCTACCTGTCCAACGCCAAAGTCACTCTTGTTTTGGAGCAGTCTTTGTGAGCTATGTACACGATTTTTGTTGCCAATGCTTTGATGCCTCCTGCCTACAGTCTGACACCTGGTTACTACCTTTTTATAAAGTCGCACCTCACCTGTGCGCTGTGCCCAGGAATGTCTCAAACACAACAGAATAAGAAGAACAGAAGGCAGAGAGTCTCTGAATACACCACCACACACTTCTAGTGCATCATAAGTGATTATCATATATCGTATACCTTTAATGTTAGTTTAATTAGTAACACCTAAAATGACAGCTTAAAATGTCTGCTGTGGAAACAGGCCTACTGTGTATGCAGGATTGTATTGCATCTATTTCTTTTGGACACTACACTGAAATTATCGCTGTGATATGATCAGATGTCAGACAGAGTTGGAGCTACATTCATACCATTTCCTTGCAGCATTACATTCTCAAAGTTTAGGTTTCAGCAGGTGAGCCCAGAAGGACAGAGCATCTAATTTAATATATCTTGGGAGTGCTCTCCGCACTGCTCACCCCAGGAAAATGAGTGACAGGGGATGGCCTGTTGTCTTTGTGCTGTGTGTGTGGCCGTGGGGCGGTGAGTTAATGCAGGAGATTGACTCTTAATTGCAGTGGGGAACGCTCATCTTTTCTCATTAATGAGACGGAGCCAGAGCCTGGAGATTTTCTCATCACACAAATACTCTCCTCCACCGGCCAGGTTAAGTGCTGTTTAGATTATTGGCTTCCTTGCATATGATTTTTCCCGAGCACTAATGTCTCAGATTGTGAACACAAGCAAAAGATGAGATGGGAGTGAAGCAGAGGTTAAGGGAAGACAGTTGTGTGCATATGTGTGTGTGTGTGTGTGTGTGTGTGTGTGTGTGTGTGTGTGTGTGTGTGTGTGTGTGTTTACTGGGGGAGGGGAGGGTGTCTCTGAAGTGAGGCAGTCACATGTGTGATACAAGTCCAGAAGAGGCAGGGCTCAATCCAAGGGGCTGGTGAAACCTCTTCATGGAGTCTAACAAGGCAGATGAGAAGGCCATTTATGGGATCATGTTTCATTTGCATTTTGTCCAGCCTCCAGATCAAAAGACAATCTTAATTTGAGGGCTGCACCAATAGAAAGTGAGTGTTTCCTGATGGATACAGATGTTGTGGGTGAAGCAGAGCAGAGGCAGTAGAGGAGAGGACTGGAGCAGTGCTGCGGGTCTGTCTTTCTGCCTGTCTGTGTGTCTGGAGGTGGGGGTTAACCTCCGCCTAAAGAACGACCACTGGCTCCCCATGATGCATAACCGTGAGGGATTAGAGAGCACAAAGCAGCAGACTGTTTGGTGGAGCACTAAAATGTGCTCCTCTGGGGCTCATTGAAAAATGATTGCCGATTAAGTGTTTGAAGTCTGCCAAAGACGAGTGTGCGTTTTTAGTGGGACGACGATGAAACTCTATCTTTCCTGCTTATGCAGGCAATTTTCCCTCTCTTTTTCCACTAACTGTACCATGATGTGTGTTCTCTTGTCGTGCCTGGAGTTGAGGTTGCCAAACTCATTTCACCTTTTGGACCCCAGCTTGACTGGAAGCCAGACAACCAAAAGTGATAAGAGTGAATTAAGCTGTTACTCTCCAGCGGGAATGTTATTATACCGCCAGAGAGAGGCATTGATTTCCTTACGAGAACAACAGGTGAGCTTGTAGAAAATAACTCAGACTCTACCTAAATAGCAGGTAATACCGAGTCTACGAAGATAAAATTATGTTTATGTAAATAAAGAGGATAAGGCTCAATAACTCACTTCACACATGATAAATTGGGTCATGTCCTAATACCATATTTAGAGCTCCATAATAGTCATAATTTCTAGGGGTCTTGTTTAAGCAACAATTTAGATTGCTAAAATGTTTTATTTTTCAAATAGTATTTTTCCAACATGATTTGCAGTTTTCTCTGGTATTTACACAGTGTGTAAAGCAGTGAATTTTAGCATAGAAAAAAATCCAAGAACAGAGTAATGAAGTATCGCCACAAGTCCGCAGTGATGCCGGGGTCAGTTGGATTCGCCCTGCAGAGGCATATGGAACCGTGCTTCCTTTGATTAATTGAACCCCTAAGAAGACTAATACTCTGAAGTGAACTGGAGGAAATAATTTGTGCAAGAGACAATGTCGAGAGTGATGACAAACATAGCTTAGTGTTTCCCTGGTTGCACCTCAATTCCCCGCGATGTCAGCTTTGAAACTGCGGCACTCCTCAATATATTATCATGTTACACTCATTTGTTTTCATTATTGCATCAAAGAGGATCTGGTCATGCAGCGGCCATTTTCTGCTGTACAGAGGCCTAGAGAACAAATGTGACTGCGGAGTCACTTTGGGGTTATACAAACAATGAGGAATCTGCAGTTTAATAAAGGGTTAGACTCACATTCTTATGTTACTACCTAAAGAGAGCACCAGCCACTGGACTTCAGAGTGAAAGAAGTCCTCAGTGTTGCCTCGTTTTGAACTAATATCTTATTATCTGTATGATGTTTAAGTTAATTCAGAGCTACATTCACATCCTATAAAAACAGTAAACTTCTCAAACTTTTAAAAGCAGTGTGTTGCCCGAACTAGTGTTGGTAAACAATGGCAGAGTTTTATTTAAGAGCTGTAAAAGGAGCTGAGCGGGGTATGTTAAGTAGCCTCACCGGGAAGCTGGAGGGCGAGGGGTGAAGGGAGAAGCTGGCCCCAGCGGACAGGTGGAGGTAAGCTGAGAGCCATACCACCCAAGGGGAGGATGAACTTGAGACGTGTCCCTCACCGTCCTGTGAAGGTGGAGGTCAGCAGACAGCCACGCTGATCGGCCGAGATGCCCCAGTCAGCAGGAAGCACCGGACCCTTCTTCCCTCAGATGAAATGAGGCCTCCAGCGGGCCAGGTCAGTCACAATTAGGACTCATAAAATATAATCAAAACCTCAAAAGCTGGGCTGCAATACTCGGGTGGTCAGGACAGAACAGAGCACATCTTTGTCCTGTGAGAGTTATTACTCATGCGTGAAACAGACACACCTTGTTCCAATGACTGAGATGTATCTCTCAATCGACTCGGGAAAGCAACCACCTTGAAAGTTAGTGCCGTTATTCTTCTTCTTCTGCTGCTCCAAAAAGCAAGAATTAATTAACTTTAGGAAACTATGATTCACGCACTTTTTAAGTGTCACAACCCCTGCATAGGAGCCCTTTCCACAATATATGGGGCTTTTATGCTAATCTTCCTAAGACATCAGAATATGGCGATAACTGTCTGTAAGCCCAGAGGTTGTTTGTTTTCCACCAGCATCTCTATCTAAGGCAGATTTATTGTTTGTTTTTGAAATCTGGTAATTAAGGCAGCTGCAAATTTGTATTTCTGTTGTCTGAGGCCTCGGGCCAGGATTAACAGCATTTAGCATTGTAGAGTGTACCCCGCCCCCCTTAAATAGGGTAGATAAAAAAGAAAACATGGAAAGATGAGTTTGTGTTGTGGTAATATACACAGAGAAATGCTGTTTGGCATGTTTATGTAATTGTTCAAAAATGAGTCACTCATTAATTGATCCTTCACACATACTCGGTTGTTTGGTAAGAAAAGCAGGTTGCCAGTAACCACTGCATGTTGTAATTACTGAATGTACTATGCGTGTACTCGCTTATGAACGCAGTCAGTTTGATCCAAAGTTTATCCAGTTCCTCTGACAGATCAAATGTATAGATGTGGAAATGACTAATAAGTAATATTTATGTTTCCTGTACTTCAAAGCTCACAGCTGACATAAATCACATATTCTTAAGTGAAATAATTACAGCTACACCTGCGTTTGGATTGTGGTTTTAACACCAAAGTGACGCAAGTTGCCAAAAGGTATTTGGAATGGCCATTGCTTTTTGACACTCATTACCCCAGTATTACAAGAACACGTCAAGCACGAACATATTTCCCATTTCTGCAGTACAACTCGAACAAAGAGTTACATTATAGCCCAGGAATCCTTAGACGCTCACTAGGCCTTATTCGCCCCAGGCTGCACCCATGGGTGACATCTCAACTCCCTGGCTTATTACACCTGCCTGTCAAACCTTAGCTCTCAACCTCTTGCTCAATAACAAACATGATTTGAGCTGTCACTGCGAATGACCCGCTGTACAGACTTGCTTACCGAGAGGAAGTTTTCTGTTAAAGACGGTGCTTTTGAAAGCAAGATGAAGGTGATAAGCTGGATTGAGCAGGTAATAAGTCATTTTAACTGATTCATCAGTTAACTCATTCTGACGTGCTGATATCCATACTGATAATATCTGCTACAAATTATAGGCTATGAAAAGATCAACTTTACAGGTTCACTGATGTGACAGTAAGATATTTTGCCCGTAGATTATGAAGCCTCAACTATGCCTCTGCCTAGACCTCGCTTTACAGAAGGTCAGAATTTACATATTTGCAGCTAATGTTCCCTCGCTATAAGGAACAAACTTTGTACTCCCAGCAGTCTCACTGTACATTTCAAACTGAGAAAAGAAAAAGGTGACACTGTAGTATATGTTCCCCTGTTTTACAGTTTGTTTGTCTTCTTTTCCATGTTGTAAAATGGAGACTTGAATATTTCAGACTCAGGTGTACAACTAATAACAGCAATCCACATTTTCAACTACATGTTTACACTGTATGGAAGAAACAACACAGTCCTTATGGGTTAGGTTAAAGGGTACATATTGAGCTCATTTTCAGGTTCATACTTGTATGGGTTGGTTTTTACTAGAATGTGTTTACATGCTGTAGTATTCAAAGAAAAACACACTGTCTGTGCAGGAACACCTGTATTCACCCTGCATCTCAGACGCTCCGTCTCTTTAAAGGTATACTATGCAGGGAATATTAATTCTCTTTGTAAAGAATATCAACAGCAAAAGTCAGCCATAGATTTGCGGGGGGTTTTTCTGCACTTTTTCCGCTGTTTTTGTTGCTTCCTCTGGGATGCATGCTGCTTACGTGCTTGCATGCTTCACCTCACTTGTGTGCAGTTCTCAAGAACCTTCCAAACACAGCAAAATCAGAAGAAAATAAGGACATGGGGCAGGCTGTCTGCAGATGATACACTGCCACTCACTTTTAGTGGGTCATGAGTGATGATTGAATGGAATTATTTTTGTTTGAGTCTATACATCAATTATTAAGAAAATTCAGCATAGTATTAATCCCCCCTCCCGAAAAAAGCCCAGTATGCGCTGATTGGTCAGTGTTTCCAGGTCTTCCATATCTCAGCATCTCTGCACCTCATTGCAGCCAATAGAATCAAAAAAGAAAAGCTTCTTCACACAACAGGACATGTACCGGATGGGATTATGATCTGAAATCAGGGAGAAATGAGCAACATTGGCTATGAATTCCATATTTTCCTGACATTAGCATGTAGCTACACAGAGCAGTATAGGCCATAATGTAAACACTTGCGGTAGTGTGCCTGGAGCAGATGACAATATGAAGAAATCCATCACAAGCTGATGTCAGCTTGTCTCGAAAGTGGCAAAAACGTTGAAGCCAGTATTCAGAACGGTCTGAAGCCTGAGGCTTTTGCTCACAGGGATAACTGTTAATGTATGTTTACCTCCTCATTATTTAAAACTTTTGCCACACTTAACATCCGACACTGCAGCATTATATATATATCTATGACAAAAAATATAAAAGCATAATAGGTCTTCTTTAAATATACATCAAATTAATAAATGTCAGTTTCCACACTCTTTCCAGGTAATAGAACGCACATCAACAATGGAGCCTACAGTAAACCCAGCTTATTACCGTGTACGCATTTGCTGTTGTAGCAGGCCTGTAGTGTGAACAAAATAATAAATTTTGCATTTCCTGCAGTTGCAGTTGTGGTGTGTTTGGGGTAAACAAAGGAAATCAGCAGTTTATACCACCAGTGATGCATCACAGCAAAGATGTTGTCGAAAGTACTGTGCAATTTAGATTTGCATTTTAACTGTATGTTTGTCGTTTGTAGTTCTAGTTATGTCAAGAATGTAACCTGTTTGAAGTCATGAGGCCAATGTCAGGCTGCAGGTTTGTAGGTCAATGGGTGTTGCTCTGAGTGTTCCTCTTTGGAGTTGCAAGCTTGTCTGTTGTTGAGATGAATGGAATATGTTGGGTAAACTCAGAGCTCTACTCAGCATGCTCTGCTTGTCATTCACAATCCTGCTAAAAGAGCAAAACTTGTAGCACACCCAGCAGATCCTATGTGACCAGAAATGAGGCAACACGTTAGAAGAACAAGTGAAACAGACCAAAACGAAAATTTATGCTGTGTTACACTGATGTGGAACAACTAGGGGACACCAAA
Source organism: Epinephelus moara (assembly GCF_006386435.1). Lineage (NCBI taxonomy): Eukaryota > Metazoa > Chordata > Actinopteri > Perciformes > Serranidae > Epinephelus > Epinephelus moara. Next base: position 12,675,363 of record NC_065524.1, read on the forward strand.
TCAAATGGCTGCAGTGTATGAGAAACAAAAATATGACTTAAAGGTGATTCACTTTCCATAGGGAGATTGTTCATTGATTGAGTGGTGTTTTACCTGATGTTAAGTAATTCAGAGCTGCAGACATCATTGCAAAATTGCAACTGTTAGTCCATTTAAATTATTATTTGTGTAAAAGTGTATGACCTCAGATTAACAAATATGAAGAAGACCTTCATCACAGTACATGAATGCATACAGTTGGGTTACATTGTAAATCTGCAAAGGTAGAGAGTGTGTGTGTCAGAGGAAAAGTTTATTTTTCCTCATACATTCCTCCACCTTAGCTCTGTCATAAGCTATTTTCTGCTCCGCTGCAAATCCTAATTGATCGAGCTCAATCTTAGCTTTACATTACATGGGCAGATGACATCACTTGATACAGATATTTTGCGCCGCTCTCACAGGCTAATGTTGTTTTGCCAGCTTTATGGCAAGGCACGGTCTAGACAAAGGCGTATGTACACAGAAATCAAGTGTATAAATGTTTAGACAATCATTATTTTAATTTAAAAATTTTAAGGTTGACTTGCCTCTGGTGGAAGGTGCCAGTCATTGTTGGATGGTGGCAGCGGGAGTGTTATGCTAAGGCCTCACGTGCTTTGGTCTCTTTCAAGCTCATATGCTTCAGGAGGCTAAGTCAAGAGTGAAGAGACAATAGTCTAATTTATTAGATAGCTGAAGATCACTCTGCTGGCTCTGCTGTCAATCCTGGCTTGTCTCAAAGGTTATACTGTATTCACCTTTATTGTTTCAGTTATGAAGCAATGATGGAAGTAATTTTGTGTCTGTCATTTCTGACAGTCAGCATTCTCATCTAATAATCCTTTTATAATCCTCCAGCATTTAAACACATGACGTGATTAAATGGTGTGGAATAGTTTCTCATGCAAAATATTGCTGCTGGGTAAAAACCAGGTATCTCCTAACTGTCAGTTTTTAGTTTTTCTAAAAATGCACAGGGGTCTAAGTTTATCTGCCGGGTTTTATAATTTAGCAATAAACCAGGAGAGGCCACGATTTACAGTGATTTCAAAACAGCTAAAGGCCCTGACACACCGAGCCGACAGTCAGCCATTGGTCAATGTTGGGCTGACGGTAAGTGTCTGTCACCCTAGGTGGTACGGTGTAGCCTGGAACGTTGCCCCTTGTCTGCTCCCATTGACTTTTTTTTTTTTTTTGGCCAATTCAGCATGTTGAATCAGCAACAGTGGAGCCCGTTGGTAAATAAAATCACTCTGATTGGCAGTTCAGCTCAGTGCACAAGAAAGAACGAAAGAACTAAAGTCAAGAGAGGGTGAGACCGAAACCAACTTGTTACACAAGGTAAGATTTTTTTTCTTTAGCCATTGAGCTCTTTAGTAGAAATGTTTCGTGATAGTTTGTGTTATTGTTCACTGGCGCACGGTAAATATGCTTTGTTCTTTCAACATTGGATTGTGTTGTTAATGTGCTAGCATCAAGATGGTCTCCTGGTTTCCATTTTTGAATGATGATTACAGACTACTCTCCGTCTGCTGGCATAGAGTTACTTCCTCTCATGTAGGTGCAGAACGTACATGCTGGTTGGCCATCAGCTGTAGTCTTTGTGGTGTGTTCATGTGCAACTTTCTGGTGGAGACACTGCAGGCCTTTGCCGCCTCAAGTTCTTTGAAGTCTGTTTGGTGTGTCTTTGCGAGGCACGACATGCAGTTTATTCCTTTCACAAAACAGTTATCACATACAGTATACCTGGTAGTGTTTCACAAAATCAACACACAGCAATGAAAAATGCAATAATTTATTGATAACAAATAATCTTTCTTCCACCAAGCAAAGTAGTTCGTAGTGACATTTAGCAGAATGGTTGCCAAGCAACACAAAGACGCAGTGATAAGTGCCGGCTACTTTACAAATCCATGACAACACTGAGCTGAAGAAGTTCACCCCCATGGGCTCTAGTATACCTGAAGTTAGGAGAAAGAAAAGGTTCTCATCATGTTGCAGTTACATTATAACCACATATGTATTTAACATCTGTGTTATGCTCATGTTCCCCAAGCTGTTGTCACCTGCCAGTGATATAATGTTTGTTACAGAGTAGCACGGCTACTTGTTGAGTAACCAAGCTGCACTGTAAAAATTATATCGCTAACAATTGACAACATAGCTGGAGAAAAGTGAGCAGAATAGGCTACAAATTAAAATAGCAAACTAGCTAAAGTTACATCATCAACTTATCATAGACTGTTGGTGTAGTCTGTCTGCTTTGGATGGAGCTAAAAGGCCATTAGATTGTGCAGCAGTATCAATGTTTCCAGTGAAGCAACAGAATACAGTGGCTGCTCAAACATAAATCCCCATAGGATATGTTTGTTTCTTTTGCGGCATCTTTTGGATTTTTTTGTGCATTCATTGAATGGCGGCGTTGCGTCCTTTTGACTGTTCTGGCAGATGACAAATGATTCAGGCTCAAGTTGACTGCTGCCCTCTTTAGCTCTGTGTCTTATATGACAATAGGTGACTAATTGGTGCAGTAGTTCTGAAACTGCGACACGGTCACAGCTGTGTGTTTTAGAGAAGCAAAGTCCCTCACCTTACAGTGTCCCCATGAGACCTTGTTTTTGAAAAAAAAAAAAAAAAAGGTACAGTAGTCAAGATTTTGGAGTAGACAAATACTTTTTTGATCCTGTTTTAATTGTGCCACGAATTACGAATTTTAAAACCGTTTGTTTTAGGATTGTTGTAGTCCCATTTAGTTTTGTGTAAAACTGCTCAGTGAACTGTATCTCTTGTCTCGCACAATATACGTCAGCTAGCTAGCTAGTGTTGGTGTTGTTTATTATGAACATAGCTAGGCTAGCTAGGTTAGCTGTGTTCCAAGCACAAATGTAACGTTGTCTTCCTGGATGTGTTCTGTCCAGCAACTCCTGGTCTTTTTTATCAGCCGGGAAGCAAAAGAACGAGCCAGACCTGTTGCTCATATGAGTACATCTTGCTATAAAACACCCAGGCATCAGGTAGGTTCAGCGAAAGAGAAAATTATCACATGGCTTATGCAACTTGTGTGGTCTTTCTAATTACGTATTTTCCCAGTCTTATACTTCAACAGTTTGATGACAAACTGCATTTTTTTGCTTGCAAAATAATCTTTAAATTGACAAACTTCATATGTGTAATTCATGGCACAGTATCAACAGGATCAAAAATTATTTGTCTCTTGCATTTAACTACCAAACATATTTCTTTCAAAATCAGGTCCCATGGTTTTTCAGTGGAAGAGGAGGGATTTTGCTTCTTGACTAAGTATTTTGCAATGGCTTAGAAAGCAGCTCAGCAAATCATAATCAAGGACTCAAACTATCCGTTTAATATGGAGAGACTTCTCAACTTCTAGATTACTTTCCATAACTTCAATTTGAGAGTGAAGTTTTTCACTGCACAGAAACATTGTTATTATTTATTCTGCCATTGTGATCAAATATGAATGCATTTTTCAGCAGTTTGTTTTTGCTATGAAAACTCACAGCACCAAGAGCAAATTTTCTTCCTACATACCATAGTCTTTCTTTTTAACAAGACAATTAAGACGTTCTCAAACATCAGTCACTGCAGGCTTTATTGGCATTCATTTCTTCAGGGTAGTACAGCAGCCTCCCAAAGGGAATGCTAAATCAACCTTAAGACCTAAGACTAGTGCTTTAACCCCTTGACTACCTCTCTCCAACTCCTCCCCCTCTCAAAGCTTGTCCTTTAGACATTTACTAATAAACAACAGGTCAGCACCTGCGATGGCAGGTGATTTATTTGACCCTGAACAGCCATGACAAACGCGCAGTGGGGAGGGAGGCGGGGTGGAGGTTAAGGAGGGGAAGATCCTCAGCAGAAAACCAGCTCCACAGCCCCCGAGGCCTGGAAGTCAACGCCCCCACTGTAAAGCACTTACTGCTCACTTCGTTCTGCTTCTCATCTGACTGTTTTCTTTATTTCCCCTGTAAAAGACGGCAGAATTGTTCCCGTTTATCACCATGAGCTCATAAAAAGCCTGGAGGATGAAATAATCACTTGTACGGCGGGTGAGGAGTTGTTGAGGTGTGTCCCCAGTGTGTGACATCACTGAGCCTGACCACATTGTCCGACCTCCTCCCAGCAAACTACAACCGGTCCCCTACCTGCCAGGCCAGTCACACAGGGCCACCATGTCGTGGACCAATGATAAAGGATTAAAGCATGTTTCCCCCGCATCTGTCCAATGGATTGAGCTGATCAGACAAGGTACAGTGCAGGATGTTGTCCAAGGACCTAACTAGAGGAGAATTATTGAGTAACAGGAAATTAAAAAATTCCTGCAATGCCGATCCACCACTCAAAGCAATTCTTTCGCAATCTGGCCTGCCCCCTCTCTGAACTCCAGCCATTGGGGGTTCATTTTTTTTGTTGTCGCCGCCAAAATATCTCTAGATAAAAGACAGAAAGAGGAAAAGCAAAGTCATAGTACCTTTGCTTTTTTCATAGTTCAGTTATTATATGCGTTGTTACAGCACAGTATGATTCACATTACTGCTTACAGGATCCCAGAGGGACAACATTGGGCCTGAGCAATAATATAGCCCCCAAAAGTTAATGAAAATGCAGGGAAGTTTAATGATTGCATTTAGTGAGATTGGAGGTTGTCTGGTTCATCCATTTGGGGTGTTTACTTAGTTCCTCTTGCCAAATACAGATAGCTCTCTAGCTGTTAATTCCCTGCATAATACATGGGATAAAGGCCTAAATGTTCCACTGTTCCAAATCTCCCCTGAATAATTACACTGAAATTTTATTCAACATTTATGCCTTGTAGAGACTGATCCTTTTCCAGGAATTACAGGAAAGGGAACTAATTTCTAACAAATCAGACCTTCATCTTACCATGTGGGCAGCTTCCTTTTGAGTCAGGAAAGTAACCGTGTTACCGAAACCACATTGTTTCGTATTTCACCCATCAAAGCCAACGTGCATAGCTGGATGAAAATAAAATGCCTTGACTGTAACAGACATGTTCAATCAGTCATATATTTTAAGTTTTCTTTTAACATGAACAAAATCAGACAGATGGAAAATTAACACACCGTGAAGTGACCTCTGAGTTAGACTGTGTGCTTTTATGTGGGTGTTATTATGAGTTATGTGAACACATTACACAACCACCTATAAGTTAGACCAGTCAATGACTGTAAAACTGTAAGCAGGTGTGAATGAAAACTGAACAGAATCAAACTGTGACCGCAGGCCTAAGCCGGTCTTTTAGACTCAGTAACGTCGACCTTAAATCTGTGTGTAAAATATTAACAAACGGAGGAAAAATTACAGGTGCATTATTTGAGATTTCAGCAGCATGTGGGAACAGTTACTGCAGCACCACTAATGTGGGCTAGCTGGCTGCTCTCATTAGCAGGATGACTGAGGCGGCAGGGCTGTGGGGTGATGGAGAACATCCAGGCCTATTTGTTTAAGACTTCAACGCACCTATATGAAGATTTTGTGAATTCGCTTCCTGCTACGATAGAGAGCCACTCCTCCAAAAGGCAGTGCAGCTGGGATCACGCACATGCTCCATCAGTCCTCTGTTACCTCATTTTAACCTTAAACAGAGCAGGGTCACGAAGTGTGCATCTGAGAGCACCAGATGGGTGGGGTTTACTCGACTGGAACAGTCCAGACAGCGTCACAAAGTGTTTAATTCACAGTTCTTTCCTGTTGTAGTCAAAACATTTTGGTAAAACATTGTTAATGTTTCATCTCTCACCTCATATGCCCTCAAGACAAGACAAATGTCATCATAAAGGTCAGAAGATGAAACATTGACACTAGAATAGTCTACAATTACTTGTGTGCAGCAGTAAATTTTTAATTTTAGAGGCTACATCACCTCCAGCACCACAACTGAGACGGTCTTGGGAGTGTGCGTGTTGTTTCTTCCTTTTCAAATTGTTCTCTGTGGTTGACAGTTTTGGAAACCTTTAACAGAATCCAGTTTTTTTTAATACAGTACGCACAATTTCACACCACTTGCTTTGTTACAGGGAAGTATAATAATAAAACTGATCTGAAGCTTACTCCATATTATCTCTACAATAACTTTAAATCTGCATTTATTGATTTATGTGGCCGCTTGTGAACAATGCAACAAGGACTAAACACACTAAAAGGGCAGGTTTAAGCAAATGCAACCAGATGCAGGTCTGCTACTGAACATGACATTATCTGTGTTTTACAATTGTTCTTGCACACGTGGTCGTTTCAGTCACTTTTATTTAAGCAAAAAGTTAAATTAGCTTGCTAGCGAGTCAAACTGTCCAACAATCTGGGAGCACTTTGCCCATATGACACCAAAAAGCATTTAATATAGTGGTGTATACTTAATGCCTCATGCAAAGTATAGCTGTGTTTGGTGCTGTCATGTACATTACATCAACCTCACCCTAATTCTGTTCCATCCAAACAATCATTTGGATTAATTGTCAAAGAAAATCTCCCGTATACAAACACGACTGAACTCCTGCCCTGAAAGCTTGTGTGTGTATGTGTTTGTGTATTACGGCGGTAACACACAGTTATTTTTCTCTCTGTCACAAATGTGAGGACTTGAGTGGAGTGTGAGTTGTGTTTGAAAGGTGGTAAACCTGCTGAGGCTCTTTAATTTCCCCCCTCTTCACCGGCATGAGGGATGGTTCAAAGGGTGACTCTCTGACAGGGCATGTGATCGCTCCTCCGTCCTTTATCTGCCTCCCCACATTAGCACGTAAATGAGGCTGCACTTTGGGTTTTGGGAGCTGAAGCGTGCTCAGTGTAAACAGGAGTTGTACTGTTATCATTATTGGACAGATTTCTGACATCCTAACACCTCCGTTTCATTAACATTCAAAAGGGCTGGGATTTTGACACTGCCTCTGTTTATACAGATTTTTGAATACTTTGCGGTGGGGATTGTATACAAAATACTGTATACATAGTATCTTCACTGCTGAGTGGCGTTATACACTTCCATATTGGCAACTGAAGCATTGTGGACGGATGATTGTCCGCCGAATGCTGAATGTTTAAAATGTTTCTTTGCTTTTCATGACTCAAAAGTCAAACCCTACAGATGATTTGGAAGAAATGATCACTAGAAAACCAAGTTTTTAGTGTAAGTTGGATCCAACATTGTATGTCTAATTAGCTACAGTGCTATATTTCAATGCAGCTTGCATATTGGTGTTGATGTGTATGCTGGAGTGTGTTCTCAGGCCTACAGTGGGGTGACTGCAGGGTCCTGAAACTCCATTGTGATTTGAGCAGAGCTTATCGCATGGGAGAGAACTGGCAGCCTCTTAAAAGGTATTATATGTGCTCTCGTTCTCCTTCCCTCTGTCTGACAGGAGCCCTTGGGATGAAAGGGAAAAGCAGTGGAAAAAGAGACATCGGTTCCCGACATGGGGAAGTCTTTGTTTCTATTCTCTCTATCCCAAGTCTCTCCAGGAATCCTAATTTCCACCATTCACCTACCTATCGGCAGATAAAAGCTGGTTGAAGGGGGGGATTTCCTCAATTGAGACAGCTTGTAACCAGTCTGCATAAGGGGGAAGCCGCACAAAGCTCTGGAGTGAGAGGAGGTTGGAGCACAGATTTCAAATCGCTTTGAATTCGAACACACTGGTGAGCGAGTTGTTCTAAAGGACGTTTTCACAGAAGCTGATCTGAAACCTGGCTGGGAATCTCTGAGCTGAGAGTTTGGATAAGAACTGTGACACACGACATGAGATCTCCACGAATCCTAAATATTCCCAAGAATCGAAAGCGAAGATGTTGACACTGCTTGTGAGAAACTGAGCACGCCATAGCCTTGTTTCTCATTATGTTAGTTTCTTGAAACCACTCTTATTAGGGCTGTTTTCTTTTTGGGGGGATGGTGCTTAGATGGTGATGTCCAAGTTCAGGGAATGCCAGGCCTGGCAGCTGACGTCCTTAATGCGGCTGCTTGGCATTAGAATGAGGGAGGGGAAAGTCCATGCCAGTCTCTAGGGAGTGGGAGGTGTTAACTTCTAATGGCTTTCTCTGCCACAGCCCTGACATCTGCAGGGCTCCCAGCAAAAGAGAGTGAGGCCTTTTTGAAAAATTAATGGAGCTGAATGCATCTCACAGCAAGGAGAGGGCTGGATTAATCAGCACATTAAGGGCTAGCTCCGGATTGGAAATAATTATTGGAGCTGACAAGGTGCAGAGGTGCCAGTGCCAGCTCCTTTCAGGAATGCATTTTAAAAAGCAGTTTAAAAAGCCTTCAGATGTTGGCATTATCTTGCGTGACCAAATTAGGAGCAAATGAGAAAAGTTTATCTGGCATTTTGGAGTATTGAAAGAGCTTAGGCTTTATAAATTATACAGTGTGTATTTGTGTGCGTCAGCGTGTGTGTGTCTGCATGCGTGTGCGCAAAAAGGGTGCAGATGTGTTTTCTGCAAGTAGTGGGGGGAAGGGATGCAGGCAATGAGAATTATGGGCAAATCCTTTTTCACAAAAAAAACACACCATAGGTTTCAGATTAAAAGTGGGTGGTTTGTTTTTTTCTAGAGGGACTGCACAAAACTTTAAGGGGGATTAATTTAAATGGGTGCTTGAAACTATCATACTGTTTGTGCAAATGAAAAGTGGATGTCTTAACACCCTGAAAGAGCCAGACGGTAAACTGATTACTGTTGACCACCCATGAAAAGCATGAAGAAGGGGGGGAAGAGAAATTATTTAATAAGCGGCATGTTTTTCTGCCTTTCAGAAATAATCCTCTATAATTTTTCCGGGGAAGTGATTGGGCATGCGTTACAGTCATCATTAATATTCTCTACATTTTCAGACATCATTTGCCAGATAATAGCTGCTTCCATCTGAACAGAATCAAGGTGATGCAAGCCAAGTCAAATATAAGACCCATTTCTGTCAAAAATGTTAACCATTGCAATTGTTTTTCATTTATTTACATTTGTGCAAAATAAAGTCCAACAAATAATTATTTAAAAAGCGGGTAACATAAGTTTGTGAGAGGCTGTTGCGATAATAACATGCCATTTGTATGCATAGAATGGCAAAAATCTAACAAACTTGTGCAGGAATTTCTCAGATTGGAAAGGATAGCTTTTTAATGGAACACTGAACTATTGCTCGTAAGCAAATAAAAAAACATTATTTTATGGTCTGAAAGTGTTCCCTATAAAAGCTCCAGTGAAGCGAATGGCCTTTAGCTATGCAGCTACACCTTTTGATTCCTACACATTTTATACATTTTCACTTTTTAAACAATGTTATGAATGGTCCCTGATCTGAGCCTTTCTTCTGGCTCTTAAAATGAATTTGGCCTTAACCCTTAAAGCAAACAGAATATGACCAAATGGATTAACAGTAATAATGTTTACATCTTCATGGTGGTATGAAGACAACACCTTTGAAGAGAGGCGGTCCACAGCATCAAAAGAAACTCCGTGAGGAATGCCAAATGTTTGACTGACTGTTTGATCTTTAAAGCCCCTCGATCAGATATGTAACCTTGGATAGAGATCTCCATTATGGCTGTTATTCTCTTTTAACTACAACGGCTCTCCAGGTAATGGCAATGCACTCAATGACAAATTGAAGGGGGCTGAGTGGCAGCAATCATCTTTACAATCTCTGTTCCACTACAATGAAAAAGTCGCAGAATTCAGGCAGCAGTAGAAACTTTAACACTGTGAACGAGCGATTACTTCAGTCAATGTCGATGCGATTCTGTTGTCTCAAGTGCCGTCTCCGTCCGCGGCCATGTAATTACACAAAGCATGACTAAAGTCAAACCCCAGAAAATAGGTGGATTTGCAGATGCAATCAGGTTTGTGATATACCCAATTCAAGGGATACAAATTTGATTTAACTATTTCCAGGGGTGATGTATGGAAAAAGATATTACTGAAAAGGCACGTAAATTGAAAAAATAAATAGGAAAGAGATCATCTTAATTACCTTGAAATTAGACTCATATTCCATGGTGTAGATATCAGAAATTGACATAGGTTAGAGATTTTTGTTATTTATCCACCAGTTGAGTTGGTGATTGCCATAGATTGCATATTACAATTTGTATTTTCATACCTATCAGTGAAATTGTGTTTGTGTCAAGATGTAGCAGATTATCCAACTAAAGGTGTGAAAAATACACAACTGAATTGCTTAATATTGAAAACTAAATCACTTCCAACATAAGTGTGTGTGTGTGTGTGTATGTTCGTGTGTGTGCTCGCCTCCTCTGCCCCGTAGCCTGTGGGTGTAATGCTTAAGCTTTTACATTCGTGAAATCCAACAGGATATTTACCACCTGTAAATGCTTACATTTACGTGAAACTCTAATTTCCCCAAATCCATGTGTGTATGATTGTATTTCTGAGACCTCACCTCGGCTTCTGCGCCTCAGGGGCCGAGACAGGGGCAGGGCTGAGTGCACTGTAACACCAAGACTACTGAAACTAAACTGCCTCGGACTCACTGCTTGTCTCTTTATTACGGTACTTATTAAGGATTACAGTGGAAATGTTGAGCTGCTTTTGTAAAGAAAGATCCTTCAGGTGCAAATCATGTAGTAGGCATCATGTTCCTCCATGTCCAAAATAATTCTAAAATCAGTTTTATCTCAAACTTTAAATGGAGGCCTGATGCTTCTAGAAATGAATTATGCCTTCAGGAAATGACAAACTTCACAAAAGTGGGCGTTTCGAGTAGACATGTAGAGCTTGTCATTACTGCCTATCCCACCTACTAGTTTCCCCCTCTGTCTACAGAGCAGCCCATCTCTGCCCCGCGGCCACAGCCTTAGGCACAGCATTCTGGGTGGTGTCTGAACACACCTCTCTCCCCTCTGTTCAAAAGCTGTTTAGATCCCAGGAATATTTATGGATCCCTTTTGATATCTTTGCATGTACTCTTGTGTGGTACACACACACAGGAGCACACACTCTTTGTTAATTCATCCACACTTAAAACAGAAGTCGTTGGATTAATTTTTTTGTAATGGATTAAAGAGCTATGAGAGCGCCGTGTCTATAAGAGAAGAAGGCTCTTCTTGGAAATGCTCAGCGTTTTTTGCTGTGATGATCATTGTCATGTCGTTGCATGAACAGAACAAATCAATCCTAGTATCCATGTTCACACATCACCTGCTGGGCAGTTAGTTGCCATCCACCTCTAAGGTAACATCCCAGACTAAAATTTTGTGTAACAGAAAAAATAAAGAATAACAGAATTGCAGACATTGTACAGTATTTATAAACTGTACAACAATTAAACCATTTTGCTGATATTCAACTGCTTTAGCACCATCTGCATTTTTCTGTTTCAATAATCCCTTTCCAACTCTGTCGTCCCTCACCCACATCTTCTGCTCTGTGATCACAACATGCCGTACATTTTTATGTTCAGAAATACACCAAACAGTGTAAATGCATGCAAACCATGAGAAAAAAATCAGTGTGATCCTCACAATAGCCTGCAATTAAACTTTCTGAAGGCTACCAAAAGAGATTTCATGAAGGTCAAGGGTCCTAGACTGGCACCGTGGGTGCTGAGGGGGTGCTGATGGTACAGTATGGTGGTGAGGCAGAGCTGTGATAAAGGGCAGCTGCCGGCGATTTAATGAGGGAGCAGGGGATGTGGCCCCCCACCGCAACTCATCGCCACTTAATGGCACCACTAATCCCTGCAGAGACGGTGCTGTACACACAATTGGTCTGCCCTCCATGTGGCGAAATATCCCAGCAACACTTTCTCACACCCGACATCACCAGTTAGCTGTTCACAATCACTATGAAATGGTGCCTGTCTCAAAAACATTGACAGAAGAAATGATGAGCTGGCTCCTACAGGTGGAACACGGTCTTTTGAATGTTGTTTCTTGCTAAGACCACCACTCCATCCAGTTTAAAACTAAAGATTTGACTTGCAGGTGTGAAGGACTGGAGGGTGTAAAGATGTGCCTATTATTTTTCACTGCAGGACTCTTGTGTATGACTGCTGTTGGCGACATAAACTGCAGATGCAAGGCAATGAGCGTTCATACTTAGACTACATCCACAATCATATGTTTTTGTTTTAAAGCACATAATGTTGCTACTTCTACTCCTACCGTCCACACTAGTCCAGTGTTTTGGAACCCCTAAAACAGAAACCTTTAAAAAACGCTGCAGACCCAGTTGTAGTTTGAAAACTCTGGGCCCGGGGTTTCTGGAAATGATGATGCAGACACCCACTTTTGCTTCTGAATATGGTCTTATCAGTCACAGCTTGTCAAGTAAAAACATTATAGCTAGGTCTACATTGTGATTTCATCCTTCTTCTTTGGGTAATCCTTTCCTATTGTTGCTGTTATATCCAATAGTGTTTCCCTCTCGTTAACACATAGCACCCCCTTCGGTGGTTAGAGTTAGGGCTAAGGGTTTGGTCCAGCTTTAAGGAGTAGGAAACACATATCAACAGGGAAACAGTCTTCAGCACAACACTGGTACCACTCTAATATTTCTCTGTATTTGCTTTGTAGCGACTCCCAATATTTTTTCCATCGACTTGGCCACCTTATGCTCATGTTACTTTCAGTGACAGTTCCACCTTATTGTCGGTCCAAGCAAAGAAATCCCTGGTCTTACTTATCGCCTTCTCCGTACTTTTTTCTGTAATGAAGCAACAAACTGCAGAGTAGACAATCTGCTTCCTGTTTACACTGGCACGCACATGTCCAGCGTACTTGGATGGTCATGTGACGTGTGCTTTCACTTGTGTTAATATGGATGGAGATTATTCTGAAATGGTACCACAACACTTGTGTGTACAGATAACATTTTTGATTTGAAACGCTGTTTTAGAGCAAAAAAGTATTAGTGTGGATGTGGCCGTAGTGTTAAGGTTTGAGACAGCTCCATCTCTAACCTCTGGTCATGTTCAGATGCTCTGGATGTTCTTGAAAGCAACCTTAATTGGACCAGAGCGTGAAATGTGATCTGTGATCTGCTGGTTCACTTGCTTTTCACAACACTGTGCTGTTATAAAGTGGATAGTCCCTGACCTGTTCGCCTTGCCAGGATTTATGTCCTACATTTTCTCTTGCATCTATTCAACAAGAGCCTCAAGCCGCAGCGAACACCAGCAATGTGCATATACAGGCCTCCTTTAGTTCACTTGTCAAACACAATGATTTCGTTTTGTTTATATATGGCACGAGCAATTCTCCTGTCTATATTTGAACAGAGTCTCATTAGAATAACTGAGAGAAAGGACTTGAATTTCTGGTACTGCATACCACATATACACACACATACGCATCACCCTCAGAATTGTAGTCCTCGCAGTTACAAAGCACAGACGGACATATGGAGATTGATTTGCAAGTGAAATTCAAAAGCATGAAAATCCAAACCACACTCCACAAAAATATTCCCCGTATGAGTTTGGCGGTCTTGAGGAGAGGGAGCACTTTGCAGCGTCACAGATCCTGAAAGCTAATGTGTCTAGCAGGAATGTCAAAGCAAGCATGTTTCACTTGTAAAACATCTCAATATGTTAGCATGCGTGCGCGATTAACGTGACTCATTTAAAACACACACATGTAGAACACAATCAATTTCATTCCCAACTGGGAGCTCGCCTTGTTTTCAGGAAGAGAGATACTTATTCCCCTTGTCTGGATAATAATTTACAGATTTGCTGTCTTGCAGAATACGCTCATTCTTTGACTTAGGTTGATATTTAAGTCTCAGTGGGACTCCTGGCCGGCGGAAACAAAATCTTTATGATTCTTTGCTCCTCCATATGTTTTTGTTTATGAGCAGCTACCTCTGCCTGGGAATTCACCCCGTCATGTTGGGACACAGAGGGCATTTTCTTCATAGTTTAGAGGATATGCCCATACATGTAGTGCTGCCCACCTGCCCAACACACACAAGCTCTCCGTCTATATACATAACACACACATTCACATATCCCTCCCTCAGCCTCGGATCCAGATGTGCTGTGCTCCCGGCGCAGTCTGAGCTGCCAGCTGAGGCGAGAGCATTACCCTGGCAAAGAGCAAAAAGGCCAGATGAAACAGACAGAGGCGGGGGATTAATGCTGTCCTCCCATCTTTATTGGGAACCTGCATTTGCAACCACTCACCACATACAGTGTGACAGACCCATAATGCATTTACAAACTGGCTAGTTACTGACTTTAATGTCTTAATGCCATGGCAACACACTACCAAAATATCTTGCACGTGTACTAAAAAATGATTGTTTCTGAGTTTGGCAAAGTTATTGATTTAGACAACATGTTTGTAATTCTGTGTTAAATCCTCATAAATTACTGTTTATGATTATTGTTTATGGTATTGGGGTTTGTGGAGACAGTGCTGACTGCTCTGGATCTTAGTGTTTTATGGTGCAAGAAAGCAAGGAGCTTTAATCATTCTGGCTTTGTAAGTTCAACGAAAGCTCATGATGGCACAGATGAATCTTACAGTGCACGAACAAAGGGCCAAAGAGCGCAAACCTCAAGGGGTGGTGCTTCATATTTCTCTCCAAGAGGATTATGGGGGATTTTGTACACAGACACCTCTCAAAACCAAAAAGGTGCCACGGTGAATCAAATATGAAGTGGTGGAGGAAAAATATATTTGCCTAATTTTTTTGTCTGGTGTGTTACATTTATTTTGTTGTGATAGTGTAATTAAGGAGATAAGGGCTGGAGTGTGTAGGACTCAATTACAGCTGGTCTACACACAGACGTATGTCCCTACTGTGATTTTCATTCTCCACATGCAAATATGCAATTTGTTTGCATTTGGAAAAGAATTACTGGTGAAAAGACAAATCAGTGTAATCTTTATCCTGTGGCTGTGAGTGCGTATGATGAGTCACCAGTGAAAACAGAAATGGAGTGAAGCTCTCACTGCTATTGCCCCCATCATTCTTGACAAATGGAGCAGCAGTAGAAAGGCCTCTTTGAGTGAGTTGTAACTTTCGGCAGCCCCTCGCAGGTGTGGGTGATCTTTCATCCTCCCAGCCCTCCTCCTCCTCCGCCTCGACGTCCTATCTCTGGCCTCCATCAAAAGTGAACGTGCTGCCCCAGGTTCAGATTAACTCCACTCTGACAGACCAAAGGCCTCCCCTCCTCCTGCCCCTTTCCACCTCAACTCACACATCTCCTACAACAGGGGAAATTAGGGCTAGTTTAGCAGATCTTACAGCACCACTAAACACCGCCCCAGATCGCTCACTGATTGCCTGGCTCAATCCATTGTGTCCCCCACCACCACCACCACCACCACCACCACCTCCACTCCCCTTCGCTTATCTTTGCCTTCGGCCAAAAGCAGCTTCTCTACTCTGAACCCACCTACCCTCACACACACACACACACACACACACACACACGCACACACATAAAGACACACAGAAACACACCATCATCCCTCCAGCATGTCCAGAGAAAATATGTAACTAACTTATTGTGAACAGTCTCACAGCAGAGTCAATAGATAATATCAGTTAGACCGTTGCCATGTCGCAATGTTTGTTTTGTGATTTTGCAGAAAAACCACACTCAGAGTTAATGTTTCCTGTAATTGCGGATTAAAACAAATGGTTTGTTATGTTTATGACAAACTGTATGAGCTCCTTTATAGGTTAATTTCCCCGAGTTCAACCCAGACTTGCTGTAACAGATTCACCTGGGCTGGGATCGCTCTGAACAAAGTGGTTACCTAACTCGGTGGTAGACAGTGGAAAATTAGTAATTGAGAATATACAGAGCTGTGGTAATTACTCTAGGAAAACTGCTCCATTATAAAATGAAATCTCCCAAGACGTGTATCATTTAAAGTTCTTCTTTAAGTATTACTCTTGCAGCAATTATGGATGATCAACCTTTGTGGCAAAATGCTTGGGTGAGACCTATCATTTGTCTCTCTTGTCAGTTTCCTGTTTTCCTGAGCAACTCCCCTGACCTGGCTGGCAGGCCTGCCTGCCCTGAAGAGCACTTTCCCTTTCCTCATCCTGCATTGAGCCGGCAGGGAAGATGGGAGGGAGGGAGGGAGGGAGGGAGGGAGGGAGGGAGGT
Organism: Epinephelus moara; assembly: GCF_006386435.1. Classification (NCBI taxonomy): domain Eukaryota; kingdom Metazoa; phylum Chordata; class Actinopteri; order Perciformes; family Serranidae; genus Epinephelus; species Epinephelus moara. The sequence continues at coordinate 12,691,500 of NC_065524.1, forward strand.
GGAGGATGGGGTGAGGGAGTGGGGGTCTAACTTAATCTGACCCATTGCTCAGGTCAGTGAGCTGCTTACCGGGTCTATCCAAACATAGGGGCTTGTTTTGCTAAAGCTGTGGAAAGAAGAAGTACCCTCTTAAATCAATGCTTTACTCAGAGCTGTGCACATGCAAGGTTGTTATGCGTGAAACCACAGGAGGCAGAGCTGGCACACAACCAACAGCGTGCTCCTCTCCTCCGTACTCCCCTCGCCATGGAGGCGAAGAAAAAATAAAACTCTCCTCCGTACACGGCCAAAAACTTTTTCAACATTACAAGCTGTATTGCTGCATTTTTTAAAGCATTGCTGAAGTCTGTGCATCAATTTCCCTCCAATTGCTATGGTGCACTCAAACGCAACAGCATTTTCATTTAGGCCTTACACAGCGTGTGCTCTTCCTATGACAAAGGGGAATTGCACTCTAAAATGCATCCAGCTGTGTGTACTTATCTTTTTCTCTTGACATATTTTCAACAAAAACGTCCAGCCCTGATCTAATCGTGACGCTGCAGAGACCAGACTGAGCAGCGCACATGTATGTTTGTTGTACGCAGACTGGAGCAGTTTGAGTTTTAACTCTGCTGTTCAGGTATCATATGATCTAAAGAGGAATGTAGAAATCAGCCAGATTTATTGTTCCTGTTTGACTTCGCAGAGGCAAAGAGAGAAATGTTTCCTCTAGCTTGAGGAGGCATTTAAGGCATCTTTGAAGTAGCTGTAAGACTTTTCAGGGCACTAAACTGCCTTGTTACAGAGAAGACCAGATGCATTACCCTACAGAGGTGGATTGTCATTTAGATTGATTTTTTATGAGCGCCCAAAGGCACTTCTCTCAGATGGACTCAAGTTTCTTTGTTTTCAGCGAGGTAGGGTGTTGTGAGGCTGTCCTGCCTGACACTGGAAAGAATTTACATGATTTTATGTCTCCTGTGCAGTTATAACTAAAACACCTGTGCGAGGTATGTTCCCAAACTCAAGAATCACAGGTGACTAAAGGCAGCGCTGTAAACTTGAACCCAGGTTATATGGGACTTTTGACAAACATGGCCACTGGTAAAAGGCTGTTGTTGTGACTGTAAACAAAGGCTCTAATTCATCATAATGGTTCTATGGGTCCAATGCTCTGGGAGATGCAATGGCCAGTCTCAGTAGCTTAATTATCTTTCTAATTTGTATTAGCACTGGCTATCCTCTCAGGGATAATTATGTATCTAGTGTGTGAGCGAGCTTAATGAGGTTAACTTAAGTCTTTACATGGAATAAGGGTTCAGTCACCTTATAGAGAGAAAATAAAAGCCGCACTGCTGCTGATTGCCGTGTTTGTCCTCCTATATAGATGATGACCATGAAGCCTGGTAAATCCCAGTGGAGTGCAGAGGTACAGTGAACTTATTCTCAGTGGTAACACCGAGAAGAGAAGACGGGAAGTTAGTTTGTGGTTCTGGATGAAGGATGGTCAGTTTAATCGGTTAAGAGTGGCGCTCTACAATAGCTAAACCTTGTCCATGTTGTCATGTTATAGATCAAAATCAAGGAATGTTCCTATCAGATCAATATAACCTTACTATCATTCAACACATTGCCTCCACTCCCCCCCTCTGGTGACATTTTCAGGAAATCTCAGCACTTCTACCAGCTGAAAGTCACTGTGCACTGAAGTGAATCATGTTTAGCAGGTATTGATAAGGCTGATAAGAGTTCTAGCCTGCTTCTTGATATCATCTGAATTCCCAAAGTCCTGTGATCATGCGCCGTTTCCCCCCCGCAGTTCATACATGATATACTGTGCACCACCAGCACAAAAGACTACATATTTCCTCTTATGACTGAGTGTAATCCACGGCTAAAGAGCCCTCATTTATTTGCTGCACCCCTCCCATTTTTGCTTGCTCAATACTTAGCTGTTTTTACTGCAGGTTAGGAAGGGAAACCATCTTATCTTTGACTGGGGGGATTTATTAGTGTGAAAAAGATAATTGCTATTCATAGGCCACTGGGGGCTGATTTACAACCACTAATATTTAGGATTCCTAGAGCCGTTTTTCAGCTTTTTTTTTATTTTATTTTTTTATCTCCAGCCCTGCCCGCAGCGCGGAGGGGAGAGAGGTCAGGTTGGACGATGAGGGATGGGCTGGGCAAAGCCTCCACTCAGAGCAATTTAGCTGAAGACTAATTTGTGAGGAAGTAGCCAACATGAAAAGGCCTCATCCACGTAGGTCTGCCTGAAGCTGACAAACACCTGTTCTACTTAACCTGTAATGAGTCTGCAACTCAGATCTGTCTTGTCCGTTTTTGTCTGCAGGAGCAATCCTAAGAAAACATGAAACGGCAATAAAAGGGAAATAATGTGAAGAACAATATTGCTTTAAAATCTCCCCACTTATGATTAAATATATAGAACAATATGTGGAATGACCACATCAAAAGATATAAAGTGAACATTACTAAAATCCCCCCTTGTTCTCTATTTTCCTCCTGGCCCTTGTCTTACAAAACTGCCTCGTGAATTTGCAGTGAAAACATAACTTGTCCTCATAAAGGTCATGCCTTGGTTATGTTGATTATATTACCTGAAACACAGGTAGGTTTTTTTTTTTAGTATTTTGGGAAGGGTTGGTTGCAGGCTAAACAGGAAATGAAGAGTTTTGGGCCTGTCTGTCCACACTGATCCTCCAGCTGACCGGGAGGCAGCAGGGGCTTCAGTGAGAGCGCTCAGATGTGAGGTCATGGGTTCAAAGCCCAGGTGTTGTGCCTTGCAGCAGGACACTTCCCAGTCTAAACAGTGTAAATGATTTTAGAGAATGTAGAGGTAAACCTGAGATCACAGAGATCCACCTCTGAAGAGGTTCTTTCTACTGTATCTGTCAAAGACATTAGTTTGTAAACACACTCTTCTGCTCCTGTCTGTTGTGTGTGTGGTTATTCAGTGTCCTTACTGGTGATAACATGCAATGTAATAGTGTCTAAACACACCAGCTGTATATTTTCATACATACTGCATCACTGCAAATTTAAATAGCAACTTCAAGTTCGTCTCAACACTACTCTACCATGAACAAATTTGATTCTAGATAACTTTACATAAGAGTAAAACAATTATCAAATTTAATTTTCAATTTGTTGTCCATAATGAAAAGAGCATATCAGTGGATGTAAACTGTGATATTACAGCAGAATGTTAAAAAAAAAAAAAAAGTACACTGCCGGAGAATCCCAAGAACATGCAGCCACTTCCTTTTGATTCCCATTTCATTGATTTAATTTCTCATCCTTAAGAGATGTCACTTTGTCTGAAAATGTATTCATCCTGCATATGCGACTCTTAATAACGCTAATCTTTTTGCCAGAGCAGAAATCTCATGGAGGGATAATCTGAGATAAATATAGTTAATTGAGGCCAGGTGAACTTTCTTTATCAGCAGCACAGTCAACCAATCTGAAGTAAATGTGATAATTAGAACGGAGATGTCTTCACCGAGAACAGAGCGTGGTCCTGTCCCGCAGCCATTTCCTTCAAATTATATCTGATTTCACAACACATCAGAAATCTATAGCAAATTAGTGGGCTAACAAATGCAGTAATGTTTCCCATAGACATATGTAAACATGATCATCTGGAAGCAATAAGCAAGAGAGACGTCCCCTACAGTTGTCTCTGTGCTAGCATTTTTTTCTGATCTTAAATGCCATTGCAAATATTTAACATAAATGTTGTAATATAGCAAGTGCAGCAACAACAAGATGTACCCTCTCTCTGAAAGAAAACAGAGCTGAGAAAAAAAAACGAGTCCTCCTCTCTCCCTTTCGTTTCCTGGTGAAGTATGAAAGGGTGCTCTCTTTGGACATACATGCAGCCTGTGCTCTGCCTGACCACCATTAACACCCCTGAGAGACCGCGTCCTAATTACTCATTCAGCCTGACAGAATCTCCTTAATTACAAACTTCATTAGCCTGCAGGACTTTGTTTTTCTCCAGAAAAGGAGGGAGCAGGGGACGGTTCGGGCCAAGGTGCAGTGGAGGCGAGGGGTAGGGGCTTTAGCACCTTATTCCTCCATGCATTTCTTTTTTTTCTTCTTCTTCTTTTTTTTCAAAGGAGATGTTAAGACCTCAGTCAGAGATCTAATTAGATTCATGGTGAGAATCAGACACCTTTTAACTAGCCTCTGGAGTCCCCCTAAAAGGACAGCGAGATCCAGGGTAAGAGAGGCACAGAGAATTAAATGGACCTACTACTGCCTTTCATGTGTGAAGTGGTCTGATTTGCCATGTCCTCACCTCCAAATACAAAATAACCTGCAGCACTTACACACCCTGCTACCATTACACCTCGCTTATAAACACATAGGACTGCCCGTGGGGGGAGGGGAGGACAAAAGCTACAACAAGACCATGTGCAGTGGCTTTGGCTCTTGCAGTAATTGGTCTTGAAAAGACATATATTACCATTACCTCGTTTATATATTCTACACTCAGCGTTGCACCTGTTTCTTCTTACTGCTGTTTTATAGTCCGGGATCATTAATCTGTGATGCACACCAGTACAGATCATCACACATCATCAAAGTCACCTGCCAGTCATTTCTGTGGGTTACATGCATTTAGAGTTCATATGTTCACACTGCATCCAATTATATGGTAGACAGCACTTTAGCCAGTGAGCATTACCACCAGTTAGAGTCAGGTGAGGCACAGAGCACATCTCAGTTGCTGCTAATGCATAATGGAGTGCTGCACAACCGTCGATGTTGGAGAGTTCCCAACCATTGCTGGTCGAACTTCAAAGTCCCTCGGTGTACGAGGAGTGCTGCTGCTGCTGCTGTAGGAGTAATTATTTCACCTTAAGCTTACATAAACCCTCCGCAAGAAGTTATGCTTGTTATTAATTAGAAGGCGGCTCTCGGAAACTCCACTTGAGATCGTTAGACAATGTTAGCATCCCTCTCCTTCAATGGCTAAGCTCTGCAGTGTGAAGGAAGAACATTATGAGTGAATGAGAGTGAATGATTAGCAAGTATAATTTGGGTTAGTTTCTCTGTGGAGGTGTTAAGGAGTTCACTGGCCCATAATAGATGTCACAACCTGAATTACTACTACCAATCATTTACACCGCCTGTCAAGCAATGCTCCATCTCTCTAAGCAGCCATACTGAAACCTTGTGTTTATGCTCAGAACAAGTAACTAAACACCTTTTCTTTTCTTTCTACATTGCTGCTTTTAGATGTCAGACACATCAGCATACTGTAACATGTTTTGAACACATGGCTGCACTTTTTTTATGACAGGAAATTCAAGAACATCTGCCGCCAAAGGAAAGACGTAAACATGAACCTTCTCTTACTTTTTCCATACTCGAGATCTGTATATTACTTCCATACTTTGTGTCCAACTTGTGCTTCATCTCTGCTGGAGTCGCAGCCTTCAGTCCTCCAGCTTATGAGACAAAACCACTTCTTTAGTTAGGTGTTTGTGCTGAACATACAATCCAAATGCTTTTCGCCACAAGCCAGGACATCCAATTCCTTGAAACAAACCCACAGACTATTTTGTCGAACAGCATTTTTACGCTAGAAGGAGCAGAGAATGCAGGCATACCCACTGCCTACCCACAAATGCATTTGTACACATACAAGAGACGCCCACGCAACCCCCACAGAAAATATTGTTTGTGAATATTAGTCATGTTAAAACCAACTTCAAGCATATGCTGCGTGCAGGGAGGAGGGTATTATGACAGCACTGACCAGAGAATTGGCACGGCTTTGCATCGATGCCACAAATAACTTGAGTTTTATATGAAAAAGCTAATGAGAGTTGGCGCAAGAGTTGGGTCAGCATTCATGAAGACGCTGCATGAAGCTGTGGAGAAGTTGAAACTTCATCAGTTATCATGTCATGAAACCCCTGCTTGTGTGTTATGAATGCTGTCTGTTGTAAATTAGGCTTCAGAGGGAATAAAGTGCTCCTTAATGTTGGTTGTCATTCTCAAGTTTATGCAGCGTTAACGTTCTTATCCAAATTAAAAAATATGAAATAATTCATAGCACTTGTCAGTATTTTAAGTTTGTGCAAGTTACTTTTTAATGGCTCACATATGTATGCACTAAACTACTATTTCTGCAGTGTCTCAGTCTTTGATTTTTTTTTTCTGTCTTGACATAATGAATTATAATGTCTATTAATAAATTATTTTATGTTATCCACAGTTTGTAAAGTTAAAATGGCAAGAAGCACCACTTTCCGGTATGTTTCAGGCAAATGTTTTGTAACTTCACACAATATTTTTTATGTTAATTTTATCGTATTGCTGTTTGTGTTATTTTAGTGTTTGTGTGTTACACTGCATTTGATCTATTTTGTCGTTGAGTTTTGTTTATTTGAAAGGACCAGCCAAATTTGGGGAGTAACTAATTAGATGTAACTAGTTACAGGAACTAGTTACATGTCATTACTTATTAATTAACAAAATAATTGTAATTGTAGTTAAAGTTACTGAGAAAAAATATGTAATCAATCAAGAAATTATGGTTACTAATCAAAGTGTTTGTAATTACAAAGGGGTTTCATTAGAATGTATTGTTTTTGGTAAAATGTTTATGTGTACAATGTAACATCCATTTTGTTGCTTTGCGTTTATTAAAAAATGAATCATAAAGACCATTGCAAACCAGCTTAGGGCTATAAATGTTGTGGCATAGGTCACTGGTCCATACTNATATATATATATATATGTATGTATACATATACATATATATATATATATATATGAATATATAAACACACATATAAATGTCCATTGCAAGAGTTTACAGCTTGTTTAAATGTGTCTGGAGTTAATATAGGACACACAAGCTGTGCAAGCTCATGTCATAGTAAAGTGTAATACATTTTTTTCTGCAAAATCGTGCATAACTTACCGCAAGCACTCAGACAACAAAATATTAAGAATATTTAAGGCTATAAAATAAATCCTATTTACTGATGTGGGTTTATTTTAGTTTTATGTTTCACTTAGTCAACACCAATCTATTATGAAGCACTTAATGAAAAATCCAAACCTCTAAAATTACTCTTTAAATATGTGTCACAGGCTCAGTTGACTCTCATGCTGAAAAATAATAAGGGAAAGCGATGCACCATCCAGTATCCACTCCTGCCCAAGAAGTCCACCAGTAGTATTTTATGCTGCCTCACTTTCCAGACACTAAGCACTCAACTGCCGTCAGACTCGGCCAACAGAAACTTGATATTTCATGTTTTTTGGGGGGTAGATTTTTCTCCCTCCCAGCTACCAAGAGGGGGAGACACAGCGAAGCTCAGACGGGTGCAAAGCAGGGACAGAAGAACAGGTGCCCACAATTTCACCTGTCTGTTCAATAACCCACACTCCAGCAGCTATATTGCATTTCAGCTCTAATTGTAGCCACATTTACAGCACTTTCACAGAGATGAAACTGCAGAAGAGAAGTGGACTCCAGTTTTATAAGTGGGCTAATTTCATTGGATGTGGTCA